>NW_009799101.1:822652-846195 GCF_000213175.1 Neurospora tetrasperma FGSC 2508
GGGAGGAGGAGGGGNGGGGGGGGTGGCGACAAGTATGAGACTGTGAAAGATGTGACGCAGAGCTCCTGGAGCAGTGTCAGATACGGAAAAGCAGTGATTCAGCAATGGAGGGGCAGTGGGTAGGCAGGACCGAGCGGGACTTCCTCCATAGAAGCACCCTAATGTTGGACAAGGTGACTGGCACCGCTTGGTGAATGGTGTTTCGGTTCCTGGGAACGCTGGCATCCGTCAGTGCCTCAAGTCGGCGTACCGTCCCTGTGGCTACCGAGAGCCTTCCAATGGGCGATTGTGGTTTGTACTCGACAACAAAGGCCAGATGTTGTTGCTTGGTACTCCATTGACATCATGGTAAACTCGGCACAGGACGACCTTCTCCTTGATATAAGGCATCTACTTCTTGCCAAAGTAAGCCTCCAGGAGGCTTGTTTCCCCGATAACACCGCCTTCCACAAGCTCGCAGAGTTTTTTATGGTTGGGCGCTTCCAAGCCAAGATATTCCGCCATCTGTACCAACCAGCCGTTGAACTCTCGAACTTCGGTTTGTTTCCCAGCCATAACATCCTGACACATGGAGCTCCTGTTGTCTTTCACCTTTTCTCCAACTCGTTGCAGCATTGCGTTAAGCCGCACAGCCGAGAAACGCTCTACGAGAGCTTCCTTGCTCAAGTCGGCGTCCGGGGCCGAGTCAGCACCAGAGAGAATATCTTTGCTACTCGGGTGTTGAGCCAAAGCCTGGAGTATTTGACTGGCCTCATCTACCAAAATGTCCATGAGCTTCTTCAGCTCAGGTGCTGGCTGGTCAAAAAGATGACCGTTCATGCAACGGATGACAGCTGTCAAGGGGTTGATAAGTGAGTTGATGATGAGCTTTTCCAGTTGAAGAACCCAGAGTGCATTCCGTGGCACTTTACGAGCCTCCAGCTCGGGCGCCCTCCCAATTTGTTCCATGAGGTAGTCTGCTGCGTGTGCCGTGTTTGGGTTGGGCAACACCAAGCCCATGGCGATATCAGCGGGAGCGGCATGAACACTCTTGAAGGTACCCAGAGAAAACACGCCGTGGGTCGTCACACAGACCAGCCAGTTCGGGTGTTGTCTAGGCGGGAAGCGATGCTCACTATATATGGCGCCGTAAGGCGGCCACAACTTGTTCATGCCATTCTGAACAAACCCCACAGTTGAGTTCCCATCGAGATAGCGCCGCAGTCTGTCTACCTGAGGCAGAGCGTCTGGAGCCTTGGTGGCGACCAAAAGGTTAGCGATCTTGTGCCCGTCACAGACCTCCCTCACAGGCCCATGTGTTGGTGCTTCCTCTGTCCACCACTCTACGTCGAAAGATGACATTTTTTCGGTAACGCCGTGTCGTGTCAGCTCAATACCCGGCTCGGAAACCCAGTGCTCTAACAAACTTTTCCGGTGAAGGACGAGTGTCACCGGGACTTCTTCACCCAGTTTTCCCAAGGAGTTGGCATAGAGCCTACCGAGGTTACCAATGCCAAGAATAAAGATGCGTCTTTGAAGATCCTTTGGCGTTGCCGACTGGAATTGTCCATTGTTTCGGCTATTTGGTAGGTTTTCGGGAGTCCAGGCATAGAGCTTGGGCGCAGCTGAAATACTTTGAGTGATGTTGTGAAGCCATGGTGGTAGTGTCACACCGTTCTTAGGGACTGATTGTGCGAGTAGGCGTGTTGTCGTCGACGTGTTTGTGACGAATCGAACCATAACAGCTAAAAGCACCTGATTAGAGCGAGGAATATGGGTCTTTTAGGGATTCTCGTGGTGGTAGAGAAGAAATGGAACTAAAGTTTGAGAGCAGAAGGAAAAGAAGATGAAAAGGATTCAGCTAAACTCATGTGATAGCATAAGGGAACCGGAAAAGAGAAATCGAAGCAGAGGAGATGCTCGCAATGAATGACAAAGTATATGCTACGCCTTTGTAACCTACATACCGTGAGCCTGAGTGGAAACAGAGCAAGCACTACGAGCCCCTGAGTCCGCGCTATGTTTTGTTGACTTGGTCGAACATCGATGCAATGCGCGCAGTCGCGATATCGGAATGCTTAGTAATCACTTTGCCCAGGTCACATGACGACGTGTCGGTACAAGTACGTCGCCAAAAGCAGAGGATCTCCAACGCTTCCGCGAACCCTGAACTTGCAATGCGTCATCGGGGGCCAGGGTTGAATATTGTTGCGCCTGCCACTTGCGCAAGTAATGCCTATCACACGCAGCAAAAGCGGGCGCAAAAAGCAGAGAACAGGCAACAGCACTGCAGCTTCGATCTGTAAACTGCGGCTTCTGACTTTTCATCGCAACAATCCATCATTTCAGTTCGTTTGCCTCCAGTTTGGAAGGCTCCGCTACGATCCGTCGCTTCTCTTATGCCACTCGTTTGATTCCGCCTGAAGTTGTACTACTTCCACCAGAAAGAGCTCACCTACCCTAGTATTCATCCCGTCCATTGCAATATTTGACCACACTGTCCATCGTCCCTCGCTTCTTTGTCACCTGGAACCAGCCAAGATTTTCAGCCAACGCCGAGATCTTAGACTAGACAGTCGACAATTACAAGCGCTATACCTGTTTGCCATTCCTCCCTCCATTTTGCTTGCTCTAGTCAATGGCATTGCATTCTTTCTTCCATCATGGACCCTGATACAACTCAATTATCCAAAACAACCGAGGCCTTGCCCGAGTCGACGCCCAGTGTCGAACACACAGAAGCAATGACACTCGACAACAAAAACTCCACCGCTGATACACCAAGTGCGCCAAATGCTGACGAGCTCGACGAAGAGGCTGCGCTCAAGAATCTCACTGAAAATGTTCGAGACCAAGACGATTTGGAACGTGATATCACCCTACAAGCCAGCCGTGCCTTGATCGAAGCCGAAGACAAGAGAGATCAGAAACGCATCGAAAAGGCCGAGGCCACTCGTGCGAGACTCGAAAACCAGAAGAAAACACAGCAACAGAAACTGCGGCCTGGCATCACCAATCCAACTGCACGATTACGCATACAACAGGAGATAGCGCGAATTGATGCCGAAATCGAACTTTGCGACAAAGACATTGCCGATTTCCGTGCCCGCATCGAACAGCGCAACCAGCAGGGCGAGACGGGTACACTGGCCCCGGCCACCGGCAAAATACTCCCTAACGAGACCCAACGAGAATATCTCATCCGAACGGGCAAGATCACGCCGTTTGCCAAATTTGGTGGACCCAGACCTGCCGAGGTTGAAGGTGAACTCGCCAACGCCATTGTCGATGCAGAAGACGAGGCTGTCGCTGAAGAGCTGGAAGAAAAGGAAAACGACGGCCCTCGATCCCATCAAAATCTTCGTCTCCCTGGCTTTGCCGACGAAAATGAGGTCGCTACCGTAGCTGTCGCAGACGAATTTTCTCTACGTTCTCGAAAGAGGCGTAGGGTCCAGCCGCCGCCCGAATCCGACGATGAGTTTGTGCCGGGAGAGTCTGGATCTGAAGCGGCTTCTCCTGAGGCCGACGCATCCGACGATTACGATGATTATGAAATGGCGGGCAGCACACTCAAGAAGCGGAAGAAAGCAGTCAGAGAAGCCGATGGTGATGACAAGGTCGATCTGATCGGGATCGATGATGGCAACGAAAAAGTCTATCAAGCAAGATTGAAAGGCTGGGTAACGCGCAGGAGCAATGCACGACGGGCTCGTCAGCAGAGGCTCGGCCAGCCAATTGATAAGGATGATGATGGGACAGAGGAATGGTTCAAGCCAGCGCCTGACCAGCCTGACCACCAGTTCGAAAACGGGCTGAAATTGCCAGGTGACATTTACCCAGCTCTCTTCGACTATCAGAAGACCAGCGTACAGTGGCTAGCTGAGCTGTACGCGCAGCAAGTTGGAGGTATAGTTGGAGATGAGATGGGTTTAGGAAAGACTGGTATGTTCTCTCCGATGTCCCCCCTGGGAATCCACGGAACGTTGCTGACGAGATGTAGTGCAACTGATTTCCTTCGTGGCTGCGTTACACTACAGTCAAAAGCTCGACAAACCCGTCATTGTTGTAGCCCCGGCAACAGTTTTGCGTCAATGGGTAAACGAGTTTCACCGCTGGTGGCCACCACTTCGAGTATCCATCCTTCACTCGTCTGGCAGTGGCATGCTCAATGTCCGCAACGAAGGAGCGCTTGATGACAGAGAGGATGACTACGGCAAGAGAAAGCCTAAAAAGTCCAGCCAGGCTGCAAAGAAAATCGTCGATCGCGTTGTTAAGCATGGCCATGTGCTGGTGACAACTTATGCCGGTTTGCAGACGTACGGCGATATATTGATCCCGGTCGACTGGGGCTATGCTGTTCTGGACGAAGGACATAAAATCCGAAATCCAAACACAGCAATCACCATTTACTGCAAGGAACTTCGGACGCCCAACCGTGTGATTCTTTCCGGCACGCCAATGCAGAACAACTTGACAGAGCTATGGTCTCTCTTTGATTTCATCTACCCCATGCGTCTCGGCACCTTGGTTGCCTTTCGAAATCAGTTCGAGATCCCGATCAAACTTGGCGGTTATGCCAACGCAACCAATCTTCAGATCATGACTGCTCAGAAATGTGCAGAGACGTTGAAAGAGACTATCAGCCCCTACCTACTTCAGCGGCTCAAAGTAGACGTGGCTGCCGATTTACCCAAGAAAAGCGAACAGGTCCTATTTTGTAAGCTGTCCAAGCCCCAGCGCGAGGCGTACGAGCTATTCCTCAAGTCGGATGACATGACTGCCATTCTCAACAGGACGCGCCAGTCCCTCTACGGTATTGATATCTTGCGTAAAATATGTAATCATCCCGATTTGCTTGATCCGCGGCTCAAAGATGATCCCTCTTACAAGTGGGGCAGTACCAGCAAGTCGGGGAAAATGGCAGTGGTGAAGTCATTACTTCCCATGTGGAAACGTCTAGGCCATAAAACGCTGTTGTTCTGCCAGGGTACTCAAATGCTGGACATCATCGAGGCATTTGTGAGGCGCCAGGATGGCATCAACTACCTACGTATGGATGGCAAGACGCCCGTCAAAGATCGGCAGACGCTTGTCGACCAGTTCAACAATGACCCGGACTTACATCTCTTCCTTTTAACCACCAAAGTGGGCGGACTTGGCACCAACCTGACGGGAGCTAACCGGGTCATCATCTTTGACCCAGACTGGAACCCATCAACCGATGTCCAGGCCAGAGAACGTGCATGGCGGTTGGGACAAAAGAAGGAAGTCACTATTTACCGGCTTATGACAGCTGGAACCATCGAAGAAAAAATCTACCACCGCCAGATCTTCAAGCAGTTCCTGTCAAACAAGGTATTGAAGGACCCGAAGCAGCAGACCTCATTCAATTTAAATGACCTTCATGACCTGTTCAGTCTAAGCTCGTATGAAGACGGGAAGACCGAGACAGCAGAGCTATTTAAGGGCAGTGAAGTCAAACGCCTGCCTTCAGGACCCACGGAGATAGTCTTGCCTGGTAACGACACGCCAGTTCTCCGGGCCCCTGGAGCCAGCAAACCAGTGGAAGTCAAGGACGAATCCACAAGTGAGGACGAGACAAGCAACCTCCGTCATCTTGAAGGAGTTGCAGGATTGGAAACATTCAACGACGATGGACCGGCCCCTGCACCGAACGAGGAGGACCGTCTGATGGAGGGTATCTTTGCACGTTCCATTCACAGCGCTCTGGAACACGACGAGATCATGAACGGCAAAAAGCCAACGGTCAAGGCAGACCGCAGAATTCTCCAAGCAGAGGCGGACCGAGTTGCTGCTCAAGCGGCCTTGGCTCTCCGCCGTGCGGGTGAGGAAGCCAGAAATGTGCCCATCGGCACGGTCACTTGGACGGGCGAGTACGGCGAAGCTGGTCGTCCGGCGCCCCGTCATGAACGCGGAGGTTCCAGCTCAGTAGGTGTTCGCGGTGCAGCAGGCGGTGCGGGTCCGTCGAGAGCGTCGAGACCGGCGACACCGTCTGATAACAGAAACCTGAAAGCAGAGGACTTTGAAAGAATGATTCCGGCGTTCATTAAACGACATGGTGGCAGGGTCCCATCGAAGTCGCTCGTCGACCACTTCAATCACTATTGCACGGGAGCGAGACAGGCAGATATGTTCAAGGTTGCTTTGGAGAAGGTGGCCAAGTTAGAGAAGAAGGGGTCGAGCATGCGTGGCATTTGGACTGTTCGTCCGGAGTATCAGTGATGTTCTTTCGGACAATGCACGGATAAGGTTCACAATGGCAGCCAGAGGTATAAGGGCGGTTTTGATCTCGAACTTGCCAAGACGGACTGGAATCCTGAACTACATCAATGGATTTGTACAATATTTAGATGGTGGTCTGGAGAAGATTATGGAGGACATCATTGGGGTATGTATGCCTGGGAGCTTACACCACCTTGGAAGAGAATGGATGGTTTATCGCGTCGCCTTTTCGTTGCGTTTATGATACCAACGTTTGTAGCTTTTTTTTTTTTAAAAATAGATAAAAGAAAACAGAAACCAAGCGTCGACTTTAATCATGGCCAGTCTTGCCTGCTTAATCAATCGCTTAAATAAATGGTTGTAAAGATTTGGTAACCAACAGACTAAGGTGCTCTTCACGCTCCAGTACTAACAGCGACAATTCGCTGCCTTTATCAAACGCACAAACCTCAACTTGAACATGATATCGAGCACATCTGACAGCGATGTGCAAGCCCAAGAGACTGGAGCCGGAGCCGGACTGAGACTCGGCAATGTTGTCACTTCGGATGCAGTTTCCAATGCCGGCAATGTAACCGATCGGGCGCCACCACCGCTCTTACCAGGAGACTATACAGTGTACAACCGACTGGCCGAGCAGATGGACTACTTTGTCTGTGCTCATCCTTTCCTGCACCCTATTCCTCGATATCAAATGAAAGCACAATCACTTTCGCTCGATGTGCAATACGCTCGACACAGCTTGTACCTGTGACAACGGTAGTCAAGGCACAGCAGCACTGACTGAGCGACAACCCATAGAATACGGGCTCCGTCTCACTCGGTACCTAGAAGCTCACCAATCCATCAAAGAAGACTTGCATGGTCTCCTTATAACAAAGCAAATGCTTCAATTCCGAGCTGCCATCAAGGCCCGTGATCGTCAACGTCATCGTCATCATCATCATCAGCATCAGCATCATAAGCGAAACGGAAGAAGAGTATCAGGGGGCCGAAGGAGGACATGGAAGAAGCAGCAAACCGTGAATTAACCCAACAACACCGTACCATCCACTTGGGCATGGAGCAGTTCGAAAAGGACCTGAAGAATTGCAGGAGCTAAGAGGAAGCGTTTAACCTGCCGGTGCTGAAGCATTTGGATCAGGAGGTGGAGGAGTTGGAGCTGAGAGAAGAAGATGAGTAAGTTTTGGAGTTTGGAGGAGACGAAGAGATTGTTGTTGTCCGAAAGAAACCAAGAGGGCAGGTCAGGGAAGGGGTTTGAAGGTTGTGACTGTAGTGATCGAGAAATGTTTCAGGACATGGAAGTGGTGGTTTGTGTTGAGAGTGTGGCTGATGGTGGTGGACTAGACCAGGCGGTGGTGATGGATTTATTGCCACTCTTTGTGTACATCCTGGTCGGCTGCGGAATGGACTGGAAGTTGCTGCTCCCTAAGTCTTCAGATGGGAGATGGATGGCGATATGAGGTCTAAGTACGGCTGTGTAGAAACATGCTAGCATCAAGCATGACATGTATGTGAACAGGCAACTGCTATAGCATGTGGTCAAAAACACAGATTCTCTCTTCCGTTCCCTGACAGGTGAACGACGACGGATGATTGCCCAACAACCGCGACGCGCAGCAAAGACTGCCAAGCACAATCCACCAGTGAAGCAAGAACCCTTCTGGCAAAGCGGAGTCGGTGAACCAGGTGACGCCAGTTCAAACAAAGTGGACTTCTGCCTGATTAGTAAGGCCACACATGCCTTATCGGCGCTTTATCTTTGCCTATCTGTGCTTGTCAACAGTGAAAGAATGCAAGCCCGCCAAGTGTTGCCAGTCGGGTCCAGTTTTTTTTTTTTTTTTTGGTGCCAGACCGGCCCTACATGCCCGGTAGTCTGGGGGACAGGTATGGCAATGGTCCCCTCAAATCCGCCTTCGCTGTAACGACCTGACTACAGTGAAAGGGAAGGGAAGAAAAAAAAATATTTTTCTGGGGCACTTGCACGCAAGGGACGCGTTGCGCCTTCCGCCTCCAACAAAAGGAAAGACTTTTTCTTCCCGCTTGGAGGCGAGTCGGGTCTGGCACAGGATCCGCATCTCACATCCACTAGCACTGCACAGCGGAACCCACCAATCCTCCATCGACATCTCCCTTTGGTCAGGTTCTTTTCCCATACTAACCTTACGTGACGGGTCCTTGTCCAGTGCCCCCAGAGTTTTTTTCGTTTCGACTTCCGTCCAGAAAAACTTGCACTTCACCCTTCGCAGCAGCCCTTTTCTTCCTTCCTTCCACCCACCCTCCATCTCCAATATCCCTTCCCGCCTACTTCTCGCGATTCTGCAAGATTCTTCATCTGCGATCCTTCTCTAACCAGTCGGATTGCTTACTTGTAACCACTTCACGCGTGTCGTTTGGTTCTTGTCTCTAGACGTCTGTCTTTTCCGACGTCTTCTTTTCCCGACAATCGATACCCTTGCGCCTCTAGGCCTTGTTTGCTCGTCGTTTCGGTCTACCCTTCAGCAACCCCAATAACAACCGATCTTCAATCGTCAACCTTTTCTTAAACAACCAGCAAACATGTCCGGATCTTACGGCGGCGGCGGCTACGGTGGCCGCGGTGGCGGTGGTGGTGGTGGATATTCTAACGGGTACGATCGCAATGGCGGCGGCTACTCTAACAATCACTCCTCACACGGGTATGATGTTTTAGCGCGAACCTGCTCATTTCCTTTCTCTCTCTCTCTCTCTGCATTTCAAGATCAAATCGCTAACATCTGGTTCAACAGTGGCTCGAATGGCTACGGAGGCGGCGGCGGAGGATATGGCGGCGGTGGTGGTGGCTACGGAGGCGGCGGCGGCGGTGACAGGATGTCTGCTCTCGGTGCCGGTTTGCAGAAGCAGAACTGGGACATGAGCGCTCTTCCCAAGTTCGAGAAGTCCTTCTACCAAGAGCATCCTAGCGTCGCCAACCGTTCTCCTGCTGAGGTCGACAAGTTCCGCGCAGACCACTCCATTGCCATCTTCGGTAACAACGTTCCCAAGCCTGTCGAGACCTTCGACGAGGCTGGTTTCCCTCGTTACGTTATGGACGAGGTCAAGGCTCAGGGTTTCCCTGCTCCTACCGCCATTCAGTCGCAGGGCTGGCCCATGGCTCTTTCTGGTCGCGATGTCGTCGGTATTGCCGAGACCGGTTCCGGAAAGACGCTCACCTACTGCCTTCCCGCCATCGTTCACATCAACGCTCAACCTCTCCTCGCTCCCGGCGACGGTCCTATCGTCCTTATCCTCGCCCCTACCCGCGAGTTGGCTGTCCAGATTCAGCAAGAAATCTCCAAGTTCGGCAAGTCGTCCCGCATTCGCAACACCTGCGTCTACGGTGGTGTCCCCAAGGGTCCCCAGATTCGCGATCTTTCCAGGGGAGTCGAGGTCTGTATCGCCACTCCCGGCCGTTTGATCGATATGCTTGAGTCTGGCAAGACCAACCTCCGTCGTGTCACCTACCTTGTCCTCGACGAGGCTGATCGCATGTTGGACATGGGTTTCGAGCCCCAAATTCGCAAGATCATTGGTCAGATTCGCCCTGATCGTCAGACTCTCATGTGGTCCGCTACCTGGCCCAAGGAGGTCCGCAACTTGGCCGCCGACTTCTTGACCGACTTCATCCAGGTCAACATCGGTTCCATGGATTTGGCTGCCAACCACCGCATCACCCAGATCGTCGAGGTTGTTTCCGAGTCCGAGAAGCGTGATCGCATGATCAAGCATCTTGAGAAGATTATGGAGGGCCGCGAGAACCAGAACAAGATCCTCATCTTCACCGGCACCAAGCGTGTCGCTGACGACATCACCCGCTTCCTCCGCCAGGACGGCTGGCCCGCTCTTTCCATCCACGGCGACAAGCAACAGAACGAGCGTGACTGGGTTTTGGACCAGTTCAAGACTGGCAAGAGCCCTATCATGGTTGCCACCGACGTGGCTTCTCGTGGTATCGGTATGTATCCATCTTACCCCTCCGCCCTGCCCAAACCCCTCCCCCCCCCTTCTTCTCTCCCCCATCTCAGGCGACTTCCAGCATACGTATGTGCTTGTGCTTTACTCTTATGTCTAGGGGCTCTCTTGATTGCGCGAACTTGCCTGACCTTGTGTCGACTCGGTCTATCTGAGTGGAGTCTTGGGTTCGTGACGTAGCAGAAACAGTGGACTATGCTACGCCCGCGTGATTCTTCAATTGTACCTTTTTATCCCAGTTGTGGTACAAGCGAGGAGTAGGCATTTCTTGATTCCCGTCAAGCTTGTCTCCAAGATTCCCAAGGGGATTTGCATGCATGGCCCAAGGATCTCTGGAACCTTGGATCCCAACCCGGCATATTTTTCGCAATGGACAGCCCACCTGCCAAGGAGAGAAGTACTACCAGAGGATCACAGAACATAACTAGATATTCGTGTTCTCCGTCCGTTCTGGAATGTCGTTATTCCAAACCCTGCTATTGCTAACCACGCTCCTTCAAATAAGATGTGCGCAACATTACTCACGTGCTCAACTATGACTACCCCAACAACTCCGAGGATTACATCCATCGTATTGGCCGAACTGGTCGTGCTGGTGCGAAGGGCACTGCCATTACTTTCTTCACCACTGACAGTAAGTGTCACCTGAATCTGCCCATTCTTAGCCGAACGAAATGCTAATGTTATTCCTCCACAGACTCCAAGCAGGCTCGTGAGCTCGTCGGTGTCCTTCAAGAAGCTAAGCAGCAGATTGACCCTAGACTTGCCGAGATGGCTCGCTACAGTGGTGGTGGAGGTGGCCGCTTCGGTGGCTATCGCGGCCGTGGCGGCGGTGGATGGCGCGGTGGTAAGTCATTTTCACGCAGGTGAATTTGGCAGTCCCAATCCTAATAACCCTCATTAGGCCGTGGCGGCGGTGGTGGCGGCGGCTCCGTCGGTGGTGCTAATGCCCTTCCGCTTAACAACCGCCGGTGGTAAAGCACCACTTGAAGCGAAACAGCACATATCGATTGACCTTCCTGGTCCAATCCATTGTCGCCATGGTCATTCCACACGACGAATGGCCCATTACAGCGACAATCTCGACCTCGAACATGATCACGGCGTTTTAGTAGAGGATACGGTCTAGAGGTTGGTTTATTGCTTTCAGACGCTCACTGGTGTCTGTTTTCACCTTGACGCCTAGGTGGTATGGGTGTGGCTTTGTTCTTTTTTTCTCGTATTCCCTTATTGTCATGCTTTGCGGGTTACTATTTTCACTGAGGTCAGCCGGGGTTCCAAAATTTTCCTTTATTTTTCCGGAAAGTCTCATCTACAGGTCATGTTGCACCACCACTGCACTTGCAGATCATCAAACCGTCCAGGTCAAGATGGCCGGGTTTTATACCCTTCACCATATCTCGTCATGCCATTGCTCTGTCAAGGCATTATGTGACTTATGACGACGGCTTATCAGTCGAGGTGTGAACAAGAGATTTCAACTCTCTTGTTTCCCTAACAGGACGGGCGCAGGAATCTCGCCTCTCATCCTCGTTGATTAGTGATGATCTTACCGCAGACTTGTGGTAGCAGTCGATAGGTACTATCCTCAGCTTTTTGTGTTGTACATTAGGAAGAGGATCCTTTTCAAAGCATCACGGCTTGAAAGATTTTTGAAGGATCTGTCTAGTCACCAAGAGAGTCAGAGATAAACACGCGCTTTGTTTGCGCCCTTGGGCGCTGCAAGACTACTGCTCACCAGCTGGGTGGGATGTTACGGTAATTGTCACCGAGAGAGGGTAGTAGAAATGAACTGGGTAGGTCTCAAAGAAAGATACCCTTTATGCTTAGATGGGAAAGAACATTTACGCTAGAGGTCTCTGTCCTAGCTCGCTCTCTATGTGATTGAGGTTGAATGTTTTGAGGTCTACGCTCAAGTAGATGTCTCGCTCAAGTGTACCTGTGACGATGGCTCAGAAATCTAGGGTAATTCAACGATTTGATTCTGGAATTTTTTCGATGAAGCTGTAGGTTTCACGTCGATGAGTCCTCTCTACGAAGTTGTCCTTCACTTCCATACAGAATATCAATATGAACATCTCCCTGATATATGTGTCTCGTAACATTCGGTTTAAATGCTCTGTACTTTATGTTCGCAGAGTATTTTCGGTTCTACTCTCTCACTATGAGGTACTGATTGACTATAGAGAAGCCGTTTGGCACAATTTGTGCTGCGTTTCAAGGTTAGTATGAATTGTGTGCTTTGATAGGTTAGTCTTGTGATTAGGTCAGAAAAAGGAGCAACCTTCCAACCAGGGACTTGCGGGTTTCAGCGTCACGACTACTATAGCGTTATGATTCCGGTGTTGATTTTGGTAAATGGCCATCAGGTCATCATATGGGTTCGAGTGTCTGCTGAGGTCCGATCGTCAAGTGATTAATGATAGTGAGGAAGGAGCGATTCGAGGTAAGGAGAGAACGACTTGAGGTATGCATGTTGTGAAGAGGCTAACGAGTGGCAGGTGCGATAGATGTGAGTTTTAGCAGCACGTTCAGTTTCTATGAACCTCTTCCTGAATCATTCGCGTGAATATGTCTTGCTTGCGCTTGTCGAACTTCAAGCCAGCGATTTTCCTCCGCCTCAAGTCCTAGACGAATGAAAGTTGGCTGTAGAGCACTCAAACAAGGGTAACCGGCCCCCACCGTTTGCTGTCCAGGACCTCTCGGTCTCCATCTTCGAATGTATGAAGATCTTTAAGATGGCAAGCAAAAGCTGGACCGATGACTCTGTACTTGCCACTGACCCCCTGCTTCCGCATTATCATGGGCTGACCGACACCATCTATCAGGTATATCTCATCTCCCTTCTCTATCCCGCTCGGTCCTTTTCCAACAAATCCGTCATTCGAAACAAACAAGCTGGTAGTGCCGGCAAAACCACGGCAGATATAATCAGTAAATCTGCGCGCTTGAAACTCCCGCTCTGACAGCGCCAATTCAACCAACTCATGCCTAGAGGCATCATCATAGCCAGGTGAGGTCAGAATCTTGTGCCATCGCCTGAAGTCCTCTTCACACCAATCTGCTGGCGATGACTGACTGGATGGGCACAGCGTCAGAGATATCGAGAACGAGCTGTACTCGCACCGGGGCGTTTGTCGTGCGTATAACTCGACGAGCTCTCGCCGCCACTCGTCAATAGCAGTGAGGGAGCCACGCCATACGGGCTCAACGCTATTGACCCGTTCTTCGCGTCCGATAGGCTGTGAAGTGTAGCTTAATTCTCCAATGAAGAATCCCTTGACGACGATCTCGGTTTCCGAATTCCACTTCACCAAGTCAAAAGAGTCTGGCCTTGACGGATCTTCGATGCGGCTGTAGATAGCATCATCTTTCACCCAATGTAGCTTCTCTGATCCCCAGCCCGGAACCCAGCTCGGTGCTCCTTGCAGTGCTGACCCTTTTACGTCCGATAGAAGGGCGATACACGATGGTTCCCGTTTTACCAACTCGATGTATAGCTCGTGGTACACCTTCCCCAGCGGTTTTGTGTAATCAGGCTGTGGAAGCGAGATACCCAGTCGCTTCAGCACACCATGCGTGGCAAAGGATTTGTCGTGGGCCTTTTGGGCCTTACGGTCCCTAAGGACGCGGATGATTGCAACCAGACCGTTGGCCGCATCGACGTCGGACTGCGCATGTGTCCCTACAGTAGGATAGCCCATGGTAAAAGAGAGGTAACCAAGGAATGGGATAAGATTGGTGCCAATAAGGAATGTTGCAAACATGGAAGTAAAGAAATATAATCTTTTTGCGGAGGCATCAACCAATAAAAAGCTACGTATAGCCGTTATTGCGATGGCAACGAAAACTGTTAGGAGTCCGACGTATGGGAGTAGAATCACGGGTCTAACTTGATTCCAAATTCTCCCGATGTTGAATTGGCCTTCGTATTTCTTGACGGAGAAACAGTTTGCATAGCTTCCGCTCTGTAAGCTGTTGCCGTTCTGCTCTGTGCCATTCAGCTTGGGCACGCTGCGAAAAGCTCGTCCATTCCAGCTCGTGGGACGAGAAACCGTTCTCCAGACGTGGAAAAGGTTCGACCATCGCTGTGAAACAGCTGATATTGTCATAGACTCGTCAACATGACTTATCAAATCGCGGCCAGTTTGGAAGTCTTTCGAAATAGCCCAGCCCTTGAAAAGCTGGTACCGCACCTCAATGGATTTAGTGAGCCCGATTCTGCTGCCCCAGCTGCTACCTGTGCTTGGAAACGACGGTCTTATTCGATCAAGGCAGTCGAGCCCCTGCTGGAGTTGCGCCCAACCGATCGTCTCCTCTCCACAGACAATGATGGGATTGCTCGCCAGCACAATCTCCTGGAACGTCCACACTCGCTCCATCCACTCGCTATCCAGCAAGAAATCGATATCTCCGGACGCGAGCAAACCGCCCTTCTGAGGTCTGCCAAGGGCACATGCTTCGAGAAACGATAGAACGGGGTGCCAGTAGGTCCGCAAGAAAACCCAGACCATGCTCTTGGCCAGTTGCATCTTGTAGTACGCCACCGACCTCGGACCGCGGGCGGCGTACATGCCTTTTTCAATCCATGGCACCCCAACAAGCGCAATCCTGAGTTTTGCCGCTCTCTCCAAACCCCTTACGGCCCTGGCGGTCCTCTCGTTCCCTTTCCCCAGCCACACCCACACCGTCCTCGCCCACGTGTACACCTCAGCCATTAACCCAATTTGCCCGGCTTTCTCCGTGTCATCAGCCTGGTTGATGCAGATGGCATCAATCCAAATAGTAAGCGGGAGAGTTGTCCTACTCCGCACCAGACCTCCCGCATAATGCCGTTTTCGAAGAGCGAGAAGTGCATCGCGGCCGTTCTTAGTAATGGGTATGTCACAATAGCCATTGCAACGGATGGTGTCCACGATAGGAGAAGAGTAAGAACCCCAGGTGTATGAAAGGGCGGTAAAGGCGGGGAGGTCGGATAGATGGACTACGCGGAGGGTACCCCGGAGAGGAGCGTCTGGGTTCTTTCTTGGGTGGGGTGGATCGATGTCCAAAACGCGAACGGAGGGGTTGGAAGGGTCTAGGCGGAGGTGGGAGTATAGTTGTTGAGGGGTCAATTGGATTTGAGGAGTCTCATCTTGGATTTCGTTGGAGTGATTCTCGTCGTTCATGGCCAAGAGACTGATACGGCCGTTGTCGGGAATTCTTATGGCAGCAGAATTCGGCGTCACGGTTTCTTGCAATTTGTCGAACAACGTCTTGATGGCTTCCATCTTTGAATTGTTTCATTTGGCGTGAATGATGACCTCTCTGAACTCGTCACCGTCAACTCGAAATAAAGCTTCAATATATAATCAAGGCCACAGTAAGGCTGTATATAGGTCTAGCGAGTTGGTTGGTCAGGAGGCAAAGTTGCAGGGGCAGTCATTAATGCACCGCCGCAACTCCGCCTCCCACAAATGAATACTCAAACAGGCGCATTGTGACTAGCTGGTAAGCAGTGACGACTTCTCTTACGGAATTAAGAAAGAGTCTTTTAGACTTTGAAGACGTTCATAGATCAAGTGAGGTGCCGATCTCACTGCCACTCGAAAATCCTCAACTGTCAGGCTATGGAACTTCTTACCAGCAATGAAATCTGAACAAGTGACCTAGGACCCACTGAGACGCTGCTCATCATTAGATAGTCCTTCCCATAACGCTTTCAGACATCCACGCTTTGTAAATTTGTGGATTTTTTGACTTGGGCGGTGGTAAACAATCCACAGGACTTTGTTCTTGTGTCACCAAGACGGTGGCGTAGCGCCATCACAGTTGGTGTGTGCTGATCCTGTTTCCTTTAGGCTTTCTTCATGTCGGGTGCCTCTGGTTCATCAGACAGCCATCGATCAATAAAGTCCGAAGTTACTCAGAACTTGAGCGCCTTGCCACCCTGCTTGGGATAAGCAGAGGTTATCGGCTGCATATCAACCGCCACAGAAACATCAGGAGTGCCAAACTCCGCTGCCTCTTCAGTGATAGCGATGCCTTTGAGAAAGGTAATCGGCTCGGAACTCAAGGACTTCATTACTTTTTCATCTTGCCCCGCGACTGAAATTGGCGTCAGAGGTCTTGGACCTCTTCCAAATTCGCACTGAGAACGGTGCCGTCTAGGACTCGGCTTTCTCGGCAACGCCCGATTGCTGAAAAACATGATCTCGTCCATGTTGGGTCGGGGAAGAGGTGTAGTGCATGCCTCGACGTATACCTTACTCTTCAGGGTTTGAATTGGGCTAGGATTGTACTCCTCTTCGAACTGCATAGGGATCTGATATTCGTCCGAAAATTCAGGACAAGGCCTGGCCAATGTGCTCTCTGTTCCCCTTTGACGCTCAGAAACTGGCAAATCGGTCACCGAGGAGATGGCCATGTTTCTCATTGCGGGACTGACTTTCAGTGAAGCTGGGCTATGGAATAGTTAGATGGGATACTCATTAACAGTGGGAGAGGCCAGATACAAACCTGCGCCCATTGCAGACGAGATAACGGGTATCGAAAGTAGGGAGTGTCTCGGATTCATTGATGCCATCTTCCGGGGTGTTTCGGGGTGTCGGTGGAGGAGTCCACGGAGGTCGAACATGGAGAAAATCGTTCGCAAATGAACCGTTCGCGTACGCAAAGTCGAACGTATCCGTTGAGGAACCAACCATACATTGTGAATGGGGATGCGTGCCAGGCGGACTCAAGCGGCACGGTAATACCGGAGTGATCATGTTCCCGGCGTCAGAGGAACCATCATGCGCAGCCATCCCGAGGTACTGGTCAGCGATATCCAGGGCCTCATTGCTTTGTATAGAGAGCCAAGCGTTGGCCAAATGGTTTTCAGAGCGTTCAATGGGCTGTTTTAACTTGATGTTAGACAAGGAAACCGTGTAGGTGGGGCCGATATACAGCATACCATAGGAACAGGTCGGTAGCCAATGCTGCGCACAATTTCAGCCTTTGCGTAGGGCCTTGACTTTAACTTGCTAAAGCCATAGCCGACAGCCACGGTTGGTTGGATAGCGTCTTCGACCACCGAATCGATGTTGATACGATTTTTTTCGGTGGCGCTAGGGCAGCAATTGTGGCAGACAGTGAAGCTGCACTCTGTTTCACGGCTTGGCATCCACGGTTGGTCGTCGTCGGGGAATCTCTTTTTAGTATGCTTGTAGCGCGGGTGATCGAATTGGTGGCGTTCTTCTGCTATAGTATTCTTGACCTTTGATTGTGTGCGTACGTTAGTAAACCGAAGGCCTTTTGACGTGAACTCAAGCTGCACGCAGACGTACGTTCTCGCGCTGGCTCAGTATCTTCTGGATTTGAGACGGGGTGTAAGAAACCATCTGTTCGGGAGTAATCTCCCTGAGAAAGCTATAATCCTCGTGGCGGGCCTCTGGACCATGCTTTCCAAGAGTCATCTTCTCAGCGAACTTACAGCCAATGCCGTCAAAGGCCACAGGAATTCCATTGGCCTTTCTACCCATGATCAGGGCATCGCGATCGACGATACATCTGTAGACCCAACCGAAATCGCCCTTTCGCCTGCAAAGAGTACACTTGTCTCGCGTAGAGTAGAAGCGGGTCATGACAGAGTGAGAGCATCTGATTTGGAATCGGCGCTTCGAGAAACGCTGAGAATAGATGGCGAAATTGGACAAGGGAATGGCTAAAGGTGGAAACGCAAGAGTCGCGATTGGCAACGCCGGAAGCGGTTTTCCCATGTCGGGCGCCTCCATTGCGTCGACAATATGCCTTGGTGTTCGCGGACGGACAGGAAGCTGTCGCGGGAGGTCAGGGCCGGCCATAATGTCGGCAGGGAAGAGCGGTTGCTGGCACGGTCGCAGTCGTGAATACTGTCACTGTAGGAGCTTTCGTCAATAGATGGCGGTGGAGAAAGCTGCGATGATGTCTTTGGCCATGCCGAAGGAGAAGGATGAAGATCAGCGAAGACCAGCTCAACCAAGAATCCTCGCAACGATTACAGGACGATACCTGGGGAGGCGTCAATGGGCTAGTGTCGTTGTTGGACAAACGCTGTGAGCAGGCCGAAGACGAAGTGAGGCGATGGTGGTGCCCGCGTCGAGCATCTGCAAACCTTGAGGGCAGTAAAACCGGATGACAAGAATTGGATGCCCACATCCTGCACCAACATCAAGTTCTAGCCAGTGTTCTGTCGGCATCCTCCATTACATGCCAAAGTCGCTCCATCGACGCAGATGAGATCAACTTGAAATCCCGTCCTCCCAGATTTCCGAAAGACTGAACTGCATAAATGGACGGATGCATTGGTGGACACTTGCCAAAACTATCCAATTCATCGCGCCTTCCTTCAACCTTATCAAATTGTTCCAAGCCCGCTTTGGACGCAAGACGCACAGAAAACGAAAAAAAAAAAGTTACTGGGAAAAATCGTCAACCAAATCCCGCTCCAAACGGCTCATCTTCAGCCTGCAACACCCAGTAAATTGATCCCCTTGATCGACCCCCATTCGCAACATCCACAGTATCTGTATCACCATTCGAAAATAAGAAATCATCTCTCCCTTGACCGCGCGACACATCAACCTTACAGATTTCCCCTGATGGGATATCCATTATTACCCTCTGAGAAATGGCATGGCACTTGCCAGACGTCGAATCCCTCCACCATATCCCATCCTTCTCGCTCTTGGCTGCTAACGGCCTTTTCTCCAGATCATCTTCGGTTCTCGGTACCACTTGTCGATCCCATGACATGGGCTCTTGTCGTCGCATGTGTCGTCATACATGTGCTGACCTGTCCAACGGGGAAAAAAGGAAGCTGATACCCAATCTACCAATGCGGCTCAAAAGCATGTCATGCCTTCTTTTCCCTGGCTGCCCTACCATTTGCCGGCCTGGACTCAGGGGAACATGACACTTTCCGATCTGTGGAGAACCGCGAGCCAACAGGGACAAAAGCATCGATGACGGCAGCAGATCCTGGCCCCGGCGAGCCCAGCGCCCTAATGCCCAAAGAAGCAGCAAAGAAAGTCGGAGGTCCAGTACAACCAATAAAACGCGCTCACGGCCGGCCGGCGATGGAAGGCTGCATCGTGGACCAGCACTCGCAGAGAATGCAAGGAACACTAGGACAGGGATGTCACTCAGGCGAACGCTAGCGAACACTGGGGGCGGGTCGATGATCTGTGCGGCCCCGGTCTGTTTCTCTTCTGGGTTGGGAAACGAAATGGTACCTCGGCCGGTTGGGTAAAAACACCAATCACGTCGGGACTGGACCCCGGCAGGCCTAGATTTCAGGTCCCCACAACAAACCTGTGCAGCTGCGATGGACCTCTGAGAGCTCGAGCTCGGGCAGCTCAGCGCTCCAGTCCCTGTTTTGGAAGCCACCCTGGGGAGCCACGGGGGTTTGATATTGGGAGCGACACGGCGGCGATCTGGCAAACGCAGAGAGCCCTCGCAAGTCGCAAGCCCTCAGCTCCTGGTCAGCTCCTGGGCCGGGGACCTGGGCGCAAGCTGGGGCTGGTCAGCTCCTGTTTACCAGCCTCCTCGTAAAGGCCTTCAAGACTCGCAATTTGCTATTTCCCCTTCCCTCGAACCACCCCCCGGATCGCGCCAGTTGCCAAACCCTGACCCTCTTTCACTCTTTTTTGCTTGCGCTTCTAGCGGTTCCAATCGACGTCGACTCGTGCTGTTCTGCTGTCCTCTCCACCTGTCGCTGCGTACATCCCATCGTCGGTGAGTTTGCTGTTCTTTTCTTGATGCTCACAGAGAAGCCCTTTGGAACCCGAACAGAAGGAGTCCCAAACAGTCGGTGACGGGCCCGGACGGCGCGGGCTAGGGGCCTGACGGGGCGTCATTGCGGAGCATTGGCAACTCGCATTATCC
This sequence comes from Neurospora tetrasperma FGSC 2508, assembly GCF_000213175.1. NCBI lineage: Eukaryota > Fungi > Ascomycota > Sordariomycetes > Sordariales > Sordariaceae > Neurospora > Neurospora tetrasperma. The sequence continues at coordinate 842,750 of NW_009799101.1, forward strand.
ACTCCGAACGGCCCCCCAAAAGCCCCAACCTCCAGCGAAAGCTCCCAGCTTCCCCGGCCGGATGCCCCGTAATCACGGAGAGAAACCCGTCGCAACCGCTCCGGGCGCGACCGTCGCATCACGGCGATTTTGTCCGCGCCCGCCGATTCACACTAACGTTCTCCCTTTGTTATCGGTGCCTGCCCGTACCGTACCGGTACCGCTACCATATACCCGTGCGCCCCCGCTGACCACTGCCCTTCCTCCGCAGGCTTGACGCATCCCAATTATTAGATGTCGATTTGACCGCCGCTACCTTCCTCTCGCCATGTCGGTAAAAGAACACCACAGCACTGTTGGTGCCATCGCCGAGGCTGTCGCCGAAGCTGCCCACGGTGACTTGCCCGGTACCAAGGGCCACCATCCCATCTCGGCCGTCATTGGTACTGCCATCACCGGCGGCAGGCAAAATGCCGGCACTAAGGGCTATTTGACTGTACGTCATCCCGTCACTCCCTCTTCCACATGCGCGTCCTAGATGCGCTCATACGGCAACACCATGAAGTCGAACAGGTACAGGGGAAGGCCGTCATAAAGGATTGAAAGCATCATGGTAATGGATACTGACCTCATCGTTCACCTCAGGCCTACCTCAAGCAGCTGGAGACCAACCCCCTCCGTACCAAGATGCTCACTGCCGGTACCCTGGCAGGTAGCCAAGAATTGCTCGCATCATGGCTCGCCAAGGATCGCAACAAGAATGGCAACTACTTCACGGCCCGCGTCCCCAAGATGGCCACCTACGGCGCCCTTGTTAGCGCTCCCTTGGGCCATTTCCTCATCTGGATCCTTCAGAAGATGTTCCAGAACCGCAAGAGCTTGAGGGCCAAGATCCTCCAGATTCTTGTCAGCAACTTGATTGTGCGTCAACGTCCCCTGACCCTTATGCCTTGAGCGTGGTTAACCCTATCTTCTTTCATGTCCAGGTTGCCCCGATTCAAAACTCGGTATATCTTGTTGCCATGGCCATTATCGCCGGCGCCAAGACATGGAAGCAAGTCCAAGCGACCGTACGTGTCGGCTTCTGGAAGGTCATGAAGGTCAGCTGGCTCTCATCGCCCCTCTGCCTGGCCTTTGCCCAGAAGTTCTTGCCCGAAGCCGCCTGGATGCCCTTCTTCAACCTTGTTTCCTTCTTCATCGGTACCTATATCAACTACATTACCAAGAAGAAGCGCCTCGCGGCTTTGCGCAGGAAGCACTTTGGCGACGGTGCTCACGGCGACCATAGACATGATCGTGAGCGGGAGCGTGATCGTGAGCGTGAGCGCCATAGCAGCCCCCCTCACGGCCACGGCCCTTCCCACGGCGGCCGTCCCATCAACCCTACTCTCGGCAGCCATCACGGAGGTGGTCCCGTCCCGCCTCCTCAAGACTACCCTTCTCTCGGCCAGAACCCCCGTTACTAAGCATAAATGCTTTATCGGGCCAGCTCAAGTTACGGTGATGGACATCGAGTTCGAGCTGCGGATGGATCGTGACTGCTATGTGAACACACTGCCCCGGGATTACCCCTGATATATGATACCAATTATGAGAGTGGGGTCCTCGTTGAACCAACATCCGCGCCAGTCCGCCAGGTAGGCCCACCACAAGAAGACAGGTACAACCCAGCCACACACATAAAGCGACACTAATACAACGGATCTCCTGACGAAACGATTATGTGTAGATGAAGATACATTGGGGTTGTACATTGGAGAGAGGAGAATTAAGGAAGAAACGAGATCTTTTGAACACTGGCTTCTTTGACATCTTTTTTTTGCAAGGCGCGGGAAAAAGCCGGAGCAAGTTGGATGCTGCGTGTGAATGAATGTATTATCTCTGTTATTACGTGTGCTTATTTGACGATGGATACCTGAATGTGTCACTGAGATGTCCGCGTTTACTGTTTGTGAACTCCTGCTCTGATTTCCATTCTCGGTCCCTAGACTACATGTTCTAGTTCTCGGTGATTGGGAAGGGGAATGGAATGATGAAATGACATTACCCTCGATACAGGTACCACCCGCTCTTCTCGCTTTCAGCGGAAAATGAAATCTGTTCCAGCACTTGGAATAGACTGCACGACTCCAACCGAGCCTAGTCACATCATAGTCCAGCCAGGCTCGTACGTATCCCATGACAGCACCTTCCTCCAGCATCCAAACATTTGCCTAAAGCTTTCCGGCTGACGCCCAGGATTGCCTGATGAACATGCAAGATGTGAAGTGCCTATTTTGCCACGGGCTGCTTTTTGTGCCTTTCCTTCCATTCCCTCCACCTGACAGTCGGCACGGGCTGCGAGACATGGTTGGAGCGTTCCGGAGAATGCGGTGAACTTGGGTGCTTTCCCAATTACCACGGCGCGCGACAGTGCCCGGTCATCGCTGATCCACGTGAAGACACTGCTATCTTGGGACCAGCAACTCAGTGCGTGCCTATCGGGAGAACCCATAGCGACGTTGTGGCCAATCTCATGCCGATGTTGTCTTCACACCGTCGCCGCTCAGTCAAACCCTTCTAATGGAAGATCACCTTCGAGCATAAACCCAGGACTCCAATACTCCCACTCAATACCCTGCTTGTCAACCCAAAGCATACCCTCGCCCACAAGATCCTCCAACGCCGTTTGCGCTCGTGCTCTCGTCCATCGCAGGTTATCCATCAACATTGACACGCTGACGTATCCCAACACCTGGGCTGCTTCTAGCACGGCGCTCTGATCCGTGTTTAGTTCCTTGGGCACAGAGCGAATATACTGCTTGCTCCCAACCTTGATAACCGAATAAGCCGACCCAAGAGGCTTAAGTGTCCCTACGGCGCGAAGAATATCATCTCTGTTAATCGTGTCAGCCTCTCCATTCATTCGTTGATCCACCCACCGACACACTCTTAGAAGGTCCAAGAAAACAAATAAAAAAAAGCCAAAAGAAAAAAAACAGAAGGATAAACCTACTCAGTAACCCCCTGAACCCCCATCCCCTCTACCCGTCCCTTCACCACCCTCTCCCTCACCATCCCCACCTCAATCAGCCCTCCGTTCTCCCCTCTCGTCTCCCCACAGACCTCCACCACCCTCACCGCCAGCTCAAAATAAAAGTCATTCACCGTCCGCCCCAGCAACTGCGCCCACATACTATCCCCTTTCCCCTTGCTGTCGCCATGTCCACTACTAGCCAAAAGCGGATCCACCCCGATAGCCGCGCACATGCGCGCAAACTGTGCCCGGAAAGTAGGGTTGGACTTGATGTCTTTGGCGTGCGTGGCGGCGAATTGCTGTAACAGGGAGCGGAAGACGGAGAGTTGGGTCTCGAGAGCCGAGGCTTGCGAGGAGCGCAAGGCGGAGCCGTGCGTGGCGTATTGTGCGGAGGTGAGGCGGGAGCGGTCAAAGGCTGCGAGGCCGACTGCTTTGTTTTTGCGGTGGGACA
>NW_009799101.1:847030-873047 GCF_000213175.1 Neurospora tetrasperma FGSC 2508
AGGGGAAGCGGGTGAGTGCGTGATGGGGGTGGGAGTTGTGAGGGTTGCTTGGTCTGTTCGGTTATGTGTCTTGAGTGGATGGGTATTCTGGTGGCTGCCAATAGAAATGGTGTGTTCGGTGATGACTGAATGGGATGGGTTGGAGATCCAAAGACCTTTGTTTATATAGGTGAGACGTGGCAGTGGGATTGAGTGAAGCTGGAAATGAGGATGAAGATGGAAAGTCAAAAGCGGAGATGTGAGGTTGACGTTGGGTGGAAGAGTCGGAGTGGGATTCGGGAAGCGGGTTGATGGAGCTGTGCTGGGCATGTGTTCCCACACTCAAACGCCTGTGCAGTCTTGGCGGGGTGTGTGCGTGCACACACACACACACACCGCATTTAACAAATCTGGCCATTTGACATCGCTTTATACGATTTAACTCAATTGTTTAATAATGAAATCTACCCAAAACTGGTGTAAAAAGTCGATATTTTGATGCTCTAAACCGTATAATTATTTATTTTGATATTTATATTATCTTTTAAACCGTTATTAATATAGTGTACTATCCCAGTACCCGCTAGAAGGTATTAATAATAATAATACTAGTAAATAATAAGCATTCTAATAATATCGCTAAGACTATTAGTATAAGTATAAGGAGTATGTAGAAGTATAAATGTATTTTAGCAGATATTAGTAAGGTGTTTCTACCGTCGCGAGCCCCTCAAAATATTAGAAAGTTTCCTATATAAGTACTTAAAGTATAGTATATACTATATTACTCTCTATATTTTATTAATTATAATTAATAACATAAAGGAAGTTATAAACTCCCTTGTATTAAAACCTAATTTATACTTTAATAAAATTTATACCTTTTTAGTTAACGAATATAACGTATACGTTTCGACCGAAACTATATAGTAGTACCTTCGATAGGAGAAGTAGAAGAAGAAGCGACTTTATATAAAGGTATTATAATAATCCCCTATACTAGTAGTTAAATAAATATTCAAGATTTTTCTATTTATTATAAAAATATTTATATTCTATAACGAATCTAGTACGGATCGAAGAGATAGCGTTTATTATATTAACTAGGCACCCTATAGCGCTACTATAATAGTATTAAACAAATTTATTCATAGTACGTAGTATTATTTCCTCCTAATTATTATAATAGATGGATTATTCAATATATTAGTATTTAGAAGTAAAATAGACTTAGCCGGGGTCTAAAACTAGATAGTAAAATACTTACTCCCTAAATAAATCTATTTTCCAGTTGTAATAATATTTTGGTAATAAATAATGCTAATTAATACCCCCGTACTAAACTCTAGTACGTATATAATTAGAAGGGGGTTCTATTATAGTATTTACTACTATACTCTCCCGAATTTAACTTTATTAAAATATATTTTAGCCATTTGAAACGGTAATTTAAGAGAGTATATTGTAACGAGGGTAGTAATAAGATATTAAATAACAAATTTATTACGTTCCTTAAACAATTAATATAGGACTTAGGGTATAGAATATAATAGATCTATAATTATTTTAAGAATATAAAGTTAATAATAGATCGATTTAATAATATTAATAAAGAGTATAGGGAGTTGTATACTAATGAGCTAATCGAATATAGAGAGACGAGTACTATATTTGGACGGCGGTAGAGGGTATAGAAGGGAGAGATAGATTTATATATATTAAATTGAATTATATATTAGAAATACTAAAAATATTAAACATACTAGATGTACTAAAAGTACTGGAAATTGTATTTATTTATATAACAATACTAAAATACTAGAAACCCCCCTCTTTTACTATAAATCGATTCGTAATATCGTTATCGCTCGCTAGAACTACTAGTAATATTGCTTACTATAGAAGCGAGAATTCTAGCAATATTATATTCGAATATAATATTAAACCGGGGTTTAAAATATATATTAATTAATTAAATTATAGTAATAGGAATTAGAAGGTATATTTACTATAGTTTAATTGTATTACTAATACTACGTGTTTAATTTTAAGAAAGTCTTTAATACTGTCCTTAAATACTATATAAAGGTCGTAGTTGAACCCCAGCCTCGTAAATTATTCTACCGGCTATTCTTTAAATATAAATATATTGGGAGGCGCCTCTTTATCTTGGAATTTATTCTTCAAAACGATTAAAACTCTATATGCTAATACTATTTTAATTAATATTCTAATATAATAATACCTATAGAACGCTTTAAAAAATTCGGTAATAATCTTTTTAACTGGCCGATTAAGCGGAGCGGGGGGTAGTAGTAACGAACGAAAATTGAAAATTAAGGGTATAAACGGACGTAGTATAAATAACTCTCTAACTTCTACTGGGGATTTTCTAATTTCTTTACCCTTATCCTCCTCGCCTACTATTAATAGCAATATAATTAATAGTAGTATTCGTAGCCAAGTAAAGACTATAATCGCTATAGAAATATAAAGAGGGTTAGTATTAGCGTGCCTAGTAATAAGAGTCTTATAATCGGTTAGGTACCTATAAAATATAGTAATAAAATAATTTAAGGATGTATACAAATTAATAGTTACTACTTTACCCAATAGAAGGAGAGTACTTACTATATTATAATTATAATTATCTATAATTATTAAGTTAATAATAGAACTATTAGCGGTATAAGGAGGAGGTAATTAGATTTAGAGAAATTAAAAGTAAGGAGGGAAATATTAGTAAGGTAGCGGGTATAGTAAGTATAAGGGAGGAGGGTATAGCTAATATAAACTTCTAAAATTATCCTTCCTTAACGTAATTTATAATAAACTATTTATAGTCTCTATATTAGTACTACTATTACTATTATTAATATTATTAATAATATTGATATCAATTAATAGATTATTACTTCCTCCCTTACATTTACTACTATTATTAATACTAAAGGCGGCTACTACCTTATTACTTAATATCTCTTGTACTAAATTACTAAGCGGGTTAATTACTATAGCCTTCTCTAGCGAGATCGCGTATATTTACTTACTTATATTCTTAATATTAAAGTTATAATAGGTTATACTCCCGTTAATAATATAGTATATTTAATACTTAATAGCCTTATTGTAATTTTTATACTTATAATTAAGACTGTACGCCTATACCTATACCAGCTCCTAATATATAGTACCGCATAGCTTTACCCCCGTACGCTCCTCTTACTATTAGTCTTCTTCTAAATTCTTCTTGACTTCTACTAGTATAGTATTTGTTGTAACGCGTTTAGACTTCTTAGTACCAGCTAGAGTCTATAATCTTTGTAATAATAGTATATCGGCTATTTATAAAGTAATAAAGGGATTAATTAAACTACGAGAAGGGGTAGGAATAGAAAGTATATTACTATAGGAGGATAGGGTAGTAGGGATTTTACTAGCAGGTAGGTCAATTAACCGAAATTTAAATAATATAGTAAAATAATAGTTCTAACTAATATAATAGAAGTACGACTTTATAATAGTCTTATACTCAAAATTACTATACCCATTAAAGAATTTCTTCCTAAAAATAATCTTATTATAAATAATAACCCGGGCGCAATAATTATTATAAGTAGCAGTAGTATAATTAATATTATATAAAGAGACTAACTATTTAATCCCTACAGCTATATTATTATTAATAATCTTTTATACGTAATTTTACTATAGTTATTTAATTTCGCTAAGTAGGGTCGTCTTAAACTACTACTCGTAGAATTTACTATTATTTTATTTAACTTCTATCTCTCTAAATATATTATAGTCTTTAATAGGGGGTAATTTATTATAATTAGCAGTAATATACGAATTAACTATGTTAAATCAAACTATTATTAATTTAAGGTATTTAGGAAGCGGCGGCGGTAATACTAGAGCAACCGGCTTATAGGTAGCGCGGGGCTGGACTAGTAGCGCTAAAGCAATTAATTTAATTAGGGAAGCTATATTAATATTATTATTTTCCAAAAGATAAAATAAAGTATCGAAAGCTGTCACGGGGCTGGCACCCAGAGGTATTTGCCTGGCTGGCACCCGTGTAAGCCAGGCATACCTTCTAGTTAGGTGCACTGGCTAGACGGCTGTCGGCAGCCGTCTTGGCGCCGGATGCACTGCGTGCCATTGGGTGCATCCCTCGGGAGCCGCACGGGCCACATTTCTGGCCTTGGCATTTCTGGCACCTTCAATGCCCACCGCATTTTGTGTATTTAGCTGGAAGCTCTGTGCTAGTAGGGTACAGACTTCCCTCTTCCTCTTTGTCGATTATTTCAAGCTCTTTTCAAGGCCTACCTGCGTGTATACCTCGTAGATCCCTTACAAAAGCCCGCTTCTTAAGGGTAAAGCGGACGGAGAATTATTATTCGACCTTATTATTATTACTAGAATCCTCTTCACTACTAAAAATTTTAATAGGTATTACGGGCTTAGGGGGGGATAATGGCAGCTCTAGTATTAAATCCCTAGCAGTAGGGGCCTTCCTCTTCTTCTTAATAGTAGCCTTCTTAAGAATAATTTTAATAAGATCAACCTTCTTCTTAGAAGGGATAGTTTTAAAGATAGCTTTAATAAATTACTCGGCTTTATAATTCTTCTTTCTAAAGTGGGAGGAGGTATATTATAGAATTATTAAATTAGAATCTTCCTTATTTTAATCTTCGTTGAAGTAGACTACTAGCGCGCCGCTTTGAATACGGGAGCGCTTTACGCCGGCGGGTTTTAAATTAAGAATTATCTTAAGAGGTATTATCGCAATGGATTTAATTAATTACTAGTATTTTGATTATTTTGCATATTGAAATAGCTTTAAAATGATTTAGAAATTGTCATCAAATAATGAATTTTGACGAAGTTGAACAATATAGAAGTGCGGTGTGTGTGTGTGTGTGTGCACGTACGCACCTCTTGCCAAGACTGCACAGGCGATTGAGTGTGGGAATGGCATGTGGGGCGCATGAGTAAGTAGCCCCTTCCCGTCCCGTCACCAGAACAGGGAAGTTCCATTGTTACGTAGTTAGTTACATATGTCTACACCGTACGCTTCAATTTGTGCCCTTGCTCGTGATATTGGAGTTCAACATCAACAGTCTTATAAAAATACCATTGTACCCTAGTTGCATAGATAGTGTGGACGCGTTGAGACCTTGGACTGGTGAGGTAAGACCATCAAACGAGCGACGGTACCATTTCACCAAACCAACGCACTTCTTTCTTGTTTATCCAGCAATGTACATATGACATACAGATGACCATGGAATCATCGAGGCCCATGCTCCATTGGATGCACGTTATAGTGTTTCTTTCACATGTCATCACTCTTAACTCACAAGTTTATGCTATGCGAGCAATCTCTTGTCCGTGTTGTGGATAACAACCCAACCGTACTTCATCTCCTCAGTCATTGAATGAAACCAATCCAACCTCCCTTCCATGCTCATCCAGATCCACCACAACCGGCATATCGTCATCATCGTCATCATCCTCGCCTATCTCATCCCGCTGTTTGGTTTCCTCAACCTTCGCATTTTTGGACCCCAGGTCCCATCCGCGGGTAAACAGCCATGACTCGAGTTCGCCGAAAATAGCCCTCGCTGTCGACTGCTCCATGGTCACCGCATCGCCCAGCCCATTCAATACCTCCTCAAGCTTCCTGGCGTACTTAGCCAGTGCAGTTCTCAACCTTCGCCGATTTTGGAGATTGAACTGGTAAATGGGTCTGTCCGGGCACGGCCCGATGGTATGCTCACTGCGGCCCTTCTCTTGTTCTTCCTCCGAGGTAGACTCGACATTTTCCTCCGTATAGATAATCTGCGCATGCAGCGTCCTAATGAGTTCAATAGTGAGGACCGGGTAAAAGAGAACCAGGCGGTACGCGCGCACGATGATCTTGAGCACAAGATCCCACCACTGCTCCATGCAAGCGTGGTTGCCCAGATGAGTGCCTGTCAAGAACGTGAACTGAAGCTCGGCGATGATCTCACACGGGTCAAAATTGGAGTCGGTGCTCCGAAGAAGAGCCAGAACTCGATCCGTGGTGTCCTCGACCACGTCTCGTCTAGTCGGGTCAGAGTCGAGAAGCTCTAAATCCTTAAAGTCTTGGGCAAAGAGGAAGTTGAACTCGCTGGACTGCACCGACTTGTATTGGGCTCGGTATGATTCTCCAGCAGCACAGTCGGCGGAGTCGACGAGCCAGGCGTCGACTGACTTGATGCCAGTGATTCGAGTTAGGAATGGCTCGGATATGGCGTGGGTTAGCTGCTGCCACATCTTGGCTGGGTCTGTGATGAATGATGGCTCGTTCCGGCCAGCGATGGAGAACGGCATGGGCTGCGAGGCTCTGGCAGACCTCCTCTTGGAACCACCGCGCATGTCGTACGGCTTTAGCTTAGGGTATATGGACTCGAGCCTTTCGGCCTGGTGTCGTTCCTCGGCCTGGTTTGGCAGGCTGGAGAGGACCTCGTTGTACTGATCCCATTGCTTCACGCGCACTCGGCTGTTATGCTCCTGGGTGACATACCAATACCCGTTTCGGGATGTGGCACCGGGTTGCTGAACCCACAGAAAATGAGTGCCTGCAGGTATGTCACGAAAACCGAGAAGGCTTTCGCTGGTGGTTATGGCCATGTCGTCATGGCCGACGATAAAGTCTTTGGGGAGAGATAGTAGTAAAAAGACATCTCCGTGGCCAATGCTGCTGCTTGACTGCGCCAGCGGTGGCATGTCATGGTCCCCTTCATCATCTCTGGCGGTAAAGCTCATATTGGTGGATGGGAATGGCGTGAGATACAAGTCGCTGGAAGTCTGGACTTGTTGGGGGTGAGTCCGATATTGAAGTAACAGTTTCGGCAAGTTCGACGATTGGCTGATATTATGACGGAGTGGGGCGCTATTACTGCCTGCCGACTCCGGGATCCCCGGCCAGAAGTGTGTTTGTGTTTTACAGCTTCCAAATGCTTCAACAACTGGACGACAAGGCGACCCAAGGGGAGCCACAGAGACTGAATGTCAACGATGTCATTTCATACGAAGATATCATGACGAAAACTTCGTTTCCAGTTGGTGGCCTTGCCATCTCGCTGCTGATCGTCTCCATTTGAGTCACACAAACACGCCTTAGTGTAGCCGACTCGCCGGAAACGAGAATCAGGACTACTAAGCCCCTCACTTTGAGGCGATAAGGAGTCTCGAAAATGACTTGGGGACATGCCTGATCTGCGGCACTTGCACGCGAGACACCTATGCTGTCCACCCCGGCTCGTCCCCGACAAAATCGTTGAGACCTTTGACATTATACCTTGGGAATACTTCTACTACGCATCTAAGTGTCTCCATTACTCCTTTGAACTTGATGTTTGCGCAATTCCTGGACAGAAATGTGTCAAAGGGACTCTAGCTAATGCGTTTCTGAATCACTATATCTCCTATCACAATTTTGCAACCACCTTTCTTAATTGCAACGAACGGTATCCGATTGGTTGAACTTGACTAAGCAATTTATCACCCGCTAAGCAAAGGTCTCATTAAATTCGTCACGGACGAGCCCGGGTATGATGCTCCAAAACATGGTTGTTAGAAAGGTCCCTTCAGGACTCCGGTCAATTTTGGTCGTCCTATTGTGAGGTTGTCTATGCGGCGATATGATCCAGCCCGGCACGCGACAGCCTAATGCTTGGAAAGAGTTTGCGGGTGAGTGGGGGACACTAAAAACAGTGCCACTGGACCGGGGCACCAGTAAAAACAGGCGGAATGGCGTAGGGCTTAGTGTCCTAGGGCTGATATTCAAACACATCAACCGCGAGGTTAGCGCCATCATGGTCTCCACCTCCTGTGATTTTGTTGATTACAACTTTCGCAAGTGCGAAACCTTTGTTTCAAGAAGTACTTCGACTTGAACTGATATCACACTCTAAACTCACCACAGGGAGAAAGTTGCTTACTGCGTAGTCCCACCCATTTCCCATGCGTGGTTGAGGTTGTCTGCTACTGACTTTTCTTCCCAACTTCAGACCAGCCGTGCTGACTTGGCCTTCCAACATCTTTCTGATCCCAAAGCACGAATGTGCAGATCGCCTGTGATGACATTCAGTTTCATGTACTGGATGGTGTAGGCGTATGTCCTAGTGTTTACCACACAATCTGTATGTATGACCTTCCGACTCGACCTGAATATTCGATATACTTACGGTGTACAGGTACGACCAGAGACACTGCGCTGTAACCCGAGCCGACCCTGCTACCTTTCGCATGACCAGTCTGTTGTCATGGGTTCCCTGGAGGATGCAAGCCTGGCCGTGTAGCCATGGTCAGCCACGCGAGCCTTCTGTTCCATTGCGCCGGGAGAGATCGGCTGCTCCGGCCGTGTTGCTGCCTGTCGAGGGTGAATACCCTGTGGCTGTTCGGAGAACCTCCCGATATGTGGTGTTACTGTGACCCCAGCGAGGAGCAAAGGTGTACGTACAAGGGTAACTGGACGGGATCTTTTGTAAGGTGATGGCATCATATGCCTAACCAGTAAGTCATTCCCATTGAACCCTATTTCACTCAATTGCCTCGCAAAAGTATTTTTGATGGTTGCCAAGGTTCCTCCGGGAATTTTTGAGTGCATAGTCCAAGCTTAACTGAGGCTACTGAAAGGTTTGTCACGAGTCAGTTTGTGCCTAGGAGCAGGTCTGGAGCTGGACAGCTGCTAGGTAGTTGTAACCATATCTTTGCTGATGAATAGTTCATACATAGTCCATCTGCTTCTCATGATCACGTTTTATTATCTTTCCGGGCATGTTCATATCTTCTGGACACTCCATACAGCCATCCCAGCCTCTGAATGCGAACTCCTTCCATCCACTTGGGGACCAGAAAACCAAGGCTAATCGAGCATGTATACCATTTATTAGCCGTATCAGCGTTGCGCAAACTCCCAAACCAAAATTACAGATCCTATTTTCTCCAATCAGAAACATTTTTATTGAACTACGGAGTGACCATACCGATATGGCGAGCTGCGTTTTCCGCTTTAGCCAGCGAATTACAACGAGATCAGATGCTTCGAAATTTTGAAGTCAACGTAACACAGTGGCTCGTATCTCGGGGCTATTTCCTCATGCTGTACTCTTCCGTCTGCGGACGAATTCGTCCCCTGTCTAACTGAGGTATGTTGGGGCACACCTTTAATCAATGCGTGCTCGTGTCCACGTTCTCGTTGAGTTCATCCTCGGATGTCGGTATCTTCCTGAAATCTTGTGAGTTCACCTGGGTCGATGGAGGTTGGCAATATACACTTGTCGGGCGATGAGCTCCGAAGGAAGCAGTGGCCCCTGTAGACTTACCTCTAGCGCCGCCATCACGCTAGGTTCAACGAACTTATGATTCAAAGAGAAAAGAGAAGGAACGATGGGACACACAGTGTAATGTGGTCACACAAGACCAGAACACTTCAGGGTCTGGGTAAGTATTTTATTTAGACGTACACTAAATCTTACTATCTTGGTTTCATTCATACAGACGGGAGCTAAGTGGCGATCGATATGGAGCTAATTTCTTATCAGACGCTAATTTGAATCAACTGAAGATCGCATGGAAATTTCAATGTGACTGCATGAGGCGTAGCAGTACCATTGAGTTTTTAGAAGGTAGAGGTACTCTATCAACGGAAGCACGATCGTTACATGACACATGGATACGTGTCGAGATGGAGACCTTCAGTGGCCTTGGGATCCTTTATCTCCGGCAACTTCGATGCTAGGAAATCTGTGGAAGAGTCATTCCTTTCTTCAAGACACAAATTATGGCGAATTTATAGATTTTCCTTCTAAGCTTGTTGTTCGAAGCCCGGGTATCCGGTCGTGGCCGAAGAGGTTCTCCAAACAGTTAGTAGATGTACCTATGTAACACCAACATGCAAGCCAAGCAACGCCGACGGGATTGTGAAACCCCATGCGGATGCTGGATGCTCTAACAGCCGCCGTTGGCCAGGTACTTTACCTACCTTACCATCCGTCACACACTTTCTCTTGAGACCTTGCCTTTCCCAGGGATTCATTCTTTCTTTCATTGTTGCTCACCCTGCAACAACTGGACGGTCGGTCGGACGCGTGGCGGCAGAAAGGCGGGCAGGCAGTCCAGCGCTACCTAACTGCTGCTGTTGCTTTCTGCTAGGATGCTCTCGGATACATGCCCGCTCACGCTTCAGTTATTTTTTGCTCCAAGGCAAGTCCACGGGGACTCGAGCAGACAGACGGAAAACACTTGGCTGGCTGGCTGGCTGGGGGCTGGCCTGAACGGGTATAACTGTAAGGTAAGTAACTATGTAGTGCATCCCGCTTAGTTGGTTGACGCTAGGCAGGACTAATGTACTATGTAAGGTCGGGTAAGTAGGCGAGAGGTACGGTAGGTAGGGATGCGGTACGTAGCTGTGAGGTAGCTATGAAGTCAACCTTACACAACGCATCACCGACCCCTTCGTACCCACGACGGCCGGGGCATGCACCTACCAACTGCACGCTACTGTAAGAGCGGCAAGCAGCGGACGGAAGAGGCAAGGAAGCAATTCATGGCAAGGTAGGTCTTTTATACAGAGAGTTGTATTTGATAGGAATTAGGAACGGCAACTAAACTCGCCTTGGTAATCAAGATATAACTTGAACGATACTAGCGTGTTCCAATCTCTTTTAACTTTAGCTCCCGCTTTGCCCGGCCGCCGTCGCCGCTCGCTCGCTCGCTGGTGCTGGGCTTGGGACTCCTTGGGATTGGACTGGACACGGACTTGACCCTTTCCACTTCGCTTCTGTGCCATCATCCCACCCTCTACCACGTGTTGACTAACCTTACTAGTGTACCGCTGCTATGGTACGCTATTCTTGCCGTGGTTTAGTTCCCGTGCTTAGGGGCTGTCTACGTATCACAAAGAGGACCGTTGACGGACTTGGATCCCTGACGACGTAGATCTTGGTGTCGTATAAAGCCAGATATTGGCGTCCACAGAATCTTGTCGGTTGATGTTTGGTGACTCCAGGAGCATGTATCTCTTATCTTCCCAACTGCACTCCCCCTTTGGCGTTCACGCGGCCTGCTAACCGGTGGCCATCTGGACCACCTGCGAGACACCGGGGTCCAGTATTCGTAGCGATGTTGTCTTGCATTCCACCCAAGCCGATGGATGGTCACAGGAGTAGGAAAGGGAGGTTCGGAACTGTGGTGGTGGTACAAGGCGACGGCGGGGTTTGCTTGTAGGAGCACACGTCCACTCACTCACTAGTAAGTATGGTACTCACTGGATTCAGTCTCAGCCTGACCTGAACCAAGATATTCCGCGTCTTATCTAGAAACAAGAAAACAGACTTGGATACCTACTTTGACTAGCCCCCTTGTATGCACGTCATACAGACGGCAATGTTCTCAACCATTCTTCCGCTGAGCCTCAAGAGCCTCACCTCATAAGGCCCATCGCCCTTGTATAAAGACGGAGAAGCTGCATCATCAAGCAATGGCACCAAGCAAAGACAGAGAGGAGCAAGCTTGGAAGTTTCAACAACTTTCTCTTCACGGCGCACTTCTTCCAGTGCTTTTTGTCCCAGTTCAGGGACTGACAACGTACAGGTAGGTATCTTCGCCTTTCATTTTTGACCGCTCCACCTCCCGCTCCCCATGCACCTTCTAACATGCAACCCAAATGAAACCCCGAAAGCCGATATAATGAAAAGGTATAGTACCGGAAGAATGCATAGGAAAAGGTTCTTGTTACACCAGCCCATAAACAAATATTACACCAGTCATTCGAGCATGGCTCGAGTTGCCTCATCCATCGTAACACCCTCTTTCTCTTACATCCAAACAGTGACAAAATGCAGCACACCAATATCGTAACAGCGTACAGAATAGTTCTGGATATTTTCCTCAACGCCTTAAAACCTCAACGCCTCCGGAGGACCAGTATCGATTCGTGTCGTTCACAAACACTCTCTCTTTCCGATGTGGGCTCTTAATCACCACGAGAAGAATACACTACTAAGCCTGCCCATTGGCATCTGGGTATGATTAGTATATGCTTTGTCGGGAAGAAAGTGACCTTTGATTACTTACGTTGAGCTGTGCTATAACCGTTGGGGTGATAGGGGGAACCAGAGCCGGGAGGGTAGTTCTGGTATGCCGGGCCGTTGTATTCTGGTAGGGGGTACTGCGACACTGGCGTGTTGGAACCAATTGGTGGAAGTTGGACGGCGCCTCTCGCGGCATAGGAGTTGTTGTCGGTACTCTGTGTTGATTGGGAGGTGGAAGCAGCGCGTGCTCGTTCCTCGGCGGCCTTGCGTTGCGCCTCCTCCTCCTTTTTGCGCGCCTTCCACTCCTTGCGAATCTCCTTGAACTCTAGAAAGCGAAACCCAACGTTAGCGAACAGCCCTTCGCGATAAAGGCGCAAAGGCCATGATAGAAGTAAAAATGCCATGCGAACCTTCAGGAGTCCGTTTCGTTCCATGCGACTGCATGGTGACGTGCGCATTCAGATGGTTGAGTGTACCATAAGCCTTCTCGCAGCCATTCCATCCACACTTGTACATGCGCTCGATTTCCTCGAAGCGCCGACGTGGTCGCTTGTGCTGCGTGGAACCGGGGATAGGAACAAACGAATAAACCTGCTTAACATGTTGATTAGACTCAATTGGTCATTAACACGAATCTCTTCAGGTTCGTACCTGATTCTGCCTAGTTTGAGCGGGAGCCGGGGAATGTGTAGGGGGGAAGACGGCATGGCCCTGCATGGGACCGTTTTGCTGATACGTCGCCCAGTCGGGACGGGGTTGGGCGTAGAGCCCTGCGCTGGGACCGCTGTGCTGGTATGGGCTGGTGACGTCGGGAGGAGGAGGCGCGTAGGATGAATAGGCCGGATGAGGGTAGGCGTGTCCAGGACCCGACATGCTGTTGGACGAAGGGACGCCATTGCTGGGGTGGCTCTGGGAGGAGCGATATCCCATCATCGTGTCTGGGAAACTGGTACTTCCACGGTGACCCGAGTAGCCGTATTCAGAGGCGGGGGTTCCAGACGGGGCCGGGTAGGGTTGGCCGGGGGCAGGGGCGGCTGGGTAGACGGGAGGGCGTCCTTCCTGCTGTGTTGTGTAAGGCACGGGGCCAGGTGCTTGCTCTGTGACAGATGAAGCTTTAGTAAGACTGGGCGACTGTCGTGTTGCTAGGACTAGCCAAGGTAAGAACAAACCTGAGTGAGAGTACTCGGGGGGAGTACGGTCCGTGTTATTCGTCGTGCTGTTGGTATGGTGTGACATGTTGGGATAGACTTGGCTCGGGATGGAGGTTCCCACGTCTCAAACTTATAACAAACGCCGGACAGCTATAGCGCGAGACTAACGATACGGGGCAAGGACGGCTAAGAAGAGGCGGACAACTAGGCCGGACCACACCACCAAAGAGAAGCCGGACACTAGCAAGGGTCCTGTGGAATAAGCAGTCTGGGCCGAGTCGAAAAAAAGAGACGGCGGGCGATCTCTGAGATGCAGGTCGTGGGTATATCTCACTGGACCAAAGTGAGAGGCGGCGGATTGTTGCGTAACTGGAAAGGGTCGCAGACGTTGTCTGTCGGTTTGGCCTGACTATAACTAACGGAAGCCGTTCCTGACGCGATGTATGACGTGCGTCTAGACGGTGCAATGATGGGTCGAGATCAAGCCTCGGAGACTTTGTAGGCGATGGAGGAAGGAGAGAAACGGTCCTATAACTGAGGGCGCGACACCACTGCAAGCCGACAAGTTGGGGTTTACACGTGCAGAACGGGCGCAAGTGGTTTTTATATCGGACCATGGGCTACCTCCTTCGCAGAGGAAAAGCCGAAGGGGTCACGGTTGATGCCGTATGGCAAAAGATGCCGTAGGGGTGGCCAGGATTCGTCCGTTCTCGCATCCACCCTTCACTCCCAGGACTCCCCAGAAGTGAAGAGCTTTGGGAACCTACCTGCCTTGGGACCCCGTCGAGAGACCCAGTGAAAGGCCCGGGTCCCCTGGTAGGTACCCTGGACCCTGGTCCGTGGTCACAATCGCCTTTTGTAGTGTAAAATACTGCAACTGCAGTGAAGAGCCTGCCTGCAGGACCCTTCGTCGAGCTACTGTAGGTAAGGTACCCAAGTACTTCCTTGGAGTTAGTTAACTGGTGTCCACCCACTCCGCTGTAAGATACGTACTAGGTACTGGTAGTATGTAATTCATACAGCCTCAAGAACGCAACGTTGGTCTACATACAGTAAGTAGCATGGTCTCGTCGATCTGCCTGCGCACACCTGGTCGGGTGGTGGTGGAGGTGGTGCAGTGCTGGCGCGCCCAACCTGAGCCGCCCAACGACCACAGGTTAAGAATTCCAATTGAGCGGTCGCGACTGATCGATTTGATCCAGATGCTTGAACCCATAATCAACACCAGAAGATATGACTGTATGGAAAGCCGAGGTGCTGAATTGCTCCGATATCGACAGAAAAGAAGACAGGAAACCAGCGATGACCATGTCTATCGCTGCTCGCAGTAAATGAGCTTCTCCACGCCGGTGCCGGCTGCGTTCTGACTCGTGCTCCAGCAACTGAAGTTGGACTGCAGTTCCGTCACAGGGGGGAGTGAGTAAAACACTGTGCAGTGTTTGCTTTGTCTGACAGGTTATGGTAATCCGGTGCGGGGTGACGGTAATCCGTTGTACCGTTCAGTTTGGAGACCAAGACGTATTTTTGCTGTCCATATTTTCCTCCACTTTGTCGTTCGCTAATGTCGTCCCAAATCCCGATAATCTGGAGGCGCATGTATCCTTTACTCCAACGACAACGAGTCTTAGAGCGACTGCCTTTGCTTATATATCTGGCACTTCCCACTGATATCACTGCTTCATTCTTCAGCATTCACCATGTTTGCCGTCGACATTGAACAGGGTTTGGTGCCAAGCCAGCGAAAGTACCTTCAAGGTTGTTTTCAGCAAAGACCGCGAAGCGGGCAGGCGGGATACGTACTGGCGGTGCCTTCCCTGCTTGCCGACCTTGCCCAAAAGGGGCGGAGATAATGCGGGCTACAACTTCCAAAGGAGACCAAAAGTTTAAAGTCCTTAAGCTGATCACTACTGCCCAACTCACCGCGAATGATGAAGCAGTTCGACGACCATGAAGCGTTTGGTGAACATAGGTACTGGCGCTAGAGAAGGCACGTAGCCGCTCTGCTTGATGCGCGCGGATCAGATTAATACAAAGCCACATGCGGTCTTCTCAATCACCATATGGCAAAATGGAAGCTTCAAATTAGAGCGGTAGATCGCGTTGCTCTCCGCTCTTACTCTGCGACACCATCATCGTCACCAGCAATCACGCTCGAACAAAACAACGCGGTCGTATATGGAGACAGACGTATACACCATCACCCCAACTACCGCTATTTCTTTGTTATCGTCGCGTAGAAGCAGCCCGCCGGCAAAATAACGAGGAATCCAGCGCGGGGGTTCTGTTACCGTTCCGTTCGCAGAGGGGGTGGGTGAGGACAAGCGGAGTCACGGCGATGACCCTGGTCCAGGACCCCGACGATGTGCTGGTGTTGATAATGTGGATGGTGCCCAATGGGCCGAGGCGCTCCAGCAACAAGCGGCTAGCCCCCGCAGCAGATCGCTTCGAGGCCCGCCCGTATGGTCTGACTAGAGGTGAAACCAATAACATTGCTGCAGTTTGAAATCGAGGCAGACCGCAAACAAAACGAACAAGAGACAGGGCTCTGCCTCGAGACAAAGGAAACATTGATTGCCCGGCGTCGGAGCTAAGGCAACGAGGAGCCTGAGACATCAGACAGCTCTGGAATCAATCTCTGGACGGCACAACATGGTCCAGAGTCGCCAGTGTCGCCCACACCAACTTTGTGCTGGCGACGATTCATAATTCAGGGCCTCAACGTTATGTTTGGTGTCCTTCCACACTACAATGGCTTCTTCACCTTTCTGCTTCTTCTTCCCTGGTGCCGCGTGGACGCTCGGCCCTGTCAACCCAACCACCAGCACAGCCCTGCGGACGGCAAGTTTAGGGAACTCAATGTCCGCAGGAGGCATGGGAGCTACTCATCACGCCCATACATACTGCCATGCACCAGTGTAGGAAGGGATGACCCAGGAGAAAAAAAGATGGGCTACAATGATCAGCGCCGAAGCGTGACACGCGCTTCTCACTCGTGCCGCTATTCTGCTCACACATACTCACTCTCCCCACCCGTCACAATCCAATCGCCTCGAGCGGCGAGCCTTTTATTGCCCATTCAATACCGTGTAGCCGTCGGGTTGGGGGTGCCAGCCCCTTCCCCCCTCCCCCCCTTTATTTTTTTCCTCAACCTCTCGCTTTGCCTTAATTTGCTTGATACAATTTCATGCCAGTGCTAACCTCGCCTAAACAGGACTCTCTGTCAATCAACCTGAAGCCGCACGGATGGACAATAAGGCCCTCTTGCCCATGGCTTGAGCCTGCAAAGTTCGGGGGCCGCAGTGAGAATTTCAAGTCATTCATGTGGCAAATGGAAAGCTGACAGTTCACGAGAGCACCCGCGAGCACCTTATCCTCGTGTACAGGTGTCTCGTAAACCTCCGCGAGATTATCCAAAACAAATTCGTTATTGGAGGCATGCCAATGACTAGCGCCTGGCCCTATGCTTTCCGGTGGTTAGCGTAGCGCCTTTCAGGAGACAACGAAGCGGGACGGAGCTTTGAGATTGAGAGGATTTATCCCCACCGGACCGGTTCCCCGTCTGCTGTATGGAGACGGCGCCCGGCGCCGTAGCTTGATCAATAGCGGAGACTGCGTAAGTCACTCCAAACGACTCCGCACCACCACAGATCATGATGCCGGTCCGGAAGGATACCCGTCCTTGCCTTTGCCGACAGAGAAAGCGGGCACATTTGCGAGTTAGAGCGAGAGAGATACCTAAACATTGAAGTGCGTGCCGGACAACCGGATAATGATAGAAGAGAAGGCCGGTGTAGATATGTCAAGGAACTGGTGTATACGATTGTAACTTCGACGAAGATATTACATTGTGCGTCGCGCTTTTTTCTAGCACGTTTAAAACGTAACGCGGGGAATTGACGATGGTCAGACAAATGTTTCGGACAAGAAATCCCAAACTTCCAAATCTATCAAAGACTGTTAGTTCGAATTATTCCATGTACACTCAAAAGAACGTTCGTTCAAACGCAGGCAACCTAAGCCAGCCGCATAACCAAAGGTCCACCACTCATAAGTACGAAATCCAGATTGCAGCCAACCGAAACGACCCGAATGACTGCACCATTGAACGTGGAGGCTGTACCATTGGAGGTCAGATCGCAATTATGAAAGATAGGCGACCCGGGCTATTGGGACCGCACTATAGTCTGGTGTCTTTGCGTGATGAATGTATGGGGTTCTTGTGAGAAAATCCCGGATACACTACTTCTTTGAGGCTAGTTGACCGGTTTCCAAGCCCATGGAACTTGGGAAGGGCGTTGCGCCGCGGCCGTGCCGCTATGGAACTGGCCGAATGTTAAACATTTTTCGCGCGCGCGCGTGTGTGTAACGTGAGATGGGGAGTGTCTCATTGCTCGCACTCTCATGACTACCTCTAGAGGTAGGTAGCCACCTCAAGGTACCGAAGCTTGAGAATGAGCACAATACCTTTGGGACACCAGTCAGTGCAACCAGAGTAGATATATGTATTCCGTCCCCAGCATCAGAACAAGACACAGCGGACTCTTGAACCATGCTACGGAAGGCGGATTACCATTTTCATTAACTTATTCTCACTGCTCGTTAACGTAGTGGATTGTGCAACCTGCTTCTACCCATACCAACGTCAAAGGCCTTCGACGTCTGTCTGTCTCATAGCGGGGAGCGCCAACCGAACGAGTCTCGGCTGGAAGGTCGCATGGAAGGGTCCAGGGTTCAGGCGGGAGGGAAGAAATAGCGTCAGTTGCACAACTTTTCCCCCTTTTTCTAGCATTGTTACACGAAGATGGGATTGCCACGTGTAATACGTACCCTTTTGGTCTTTCGTGTCAAAGTCAGGGATATTTTGCAGCTTCCGGAGACGTCAATCCGCATGGCTATATTGCTGGCCGCCGACGACATCAACATTTGGCCCCGAGCGCGCCGGCGGCAGTCGCGGCCTCTGGCCTGATAAATCAAGCATTGTATCCGTTACCGCTGGCACAAAACCGTCCAGGAATACAAAACGCGTTGTCAAATCAATCCAAGGCAGCATCAAATGTCAAGAATGCATTCTTCTTTTCGTGCTTCCACTCCCTGCTACAAGGGTTGTCTTGTCTATTGCCGTGGGAAACTCGTTAACCCGTAGCATTGTGTATACAACATCCTCTTTGCCAACAACTCCCGAGCTTTCGGCCCGCCTAGATGCACCCAGGTATTCAGATACATATCAGTCCGTCCGCATTCATGCCGAGTTTGCGTGTCGCTTCCATTCCTCAGTTTTGAGAGACACCAAATATTCTTTGAATTCTACACTAAACATGTCATGATCTTGAACTGATGCTCAGTTTCCTATCCGATGGATACCAATTTAGTTGGTGACCCAATATCATCGAGCGCGCCTGGGATTGACGTTGAAGTTCGAACTGTCGTTGATCAATAGTCAGGTCGGGTACCTCCACAGGGGGGGCCACTTTGTTTTGCTCCGATGTGGAACAGGCTCCCAATCCCGTCCAGCAATTGGAACACGCCCTTTTCCTTGGCAGTTGGTAATTCATCCGGAAAGACAGGCATCTTGCGAACATCCCTTGGCATGTTGCATTGCCTATCATTTTTGCCGTCACGGGGCTCACCTTTGGCATCCACAATCGACGGGCGTATCTATACATACAGTATGTCCGCTACAAACCAGGCAAGAATAATTGAAAACAGCGAATGTGACCAACATTTCTATTCACCGACAAGGCAGCTCACTTTTCAAATCTTTTTTATTTTTTTCCCCCTCTTAATATCGCGAGGCCACTAACTGATTGGCAGTGCAAGGATCACCCGATTTGTGTATGTATCCGGTTCCCCTTACCGAACTGACGGTGGCAGGCCGCTACCAAAGAAAAAGGACGTTTTAAGCTTTTGTGCCCTTTGTTTTACCTTTGTTTTTAGTCTGTGTTTTCTTCGGCACTAAACTAGTACGAACGTATGGCCGCTCACTGTTCCTGACTAGCGCGACACCAATTTCTCGGGGCCGCCCGCGCTGGGTCGGCTCGCTAAAAGGTAAGGTATGTAGTGGTAACTTACAAGACGTATCTGGTACGTACTTGTCACCATGAGGTACACACACCAGTGAGCTTGTGTATGCCCAATTGCCGGCGGCAAGTTGAAAGTTTTGTATTGTCTGGAAACACGAAAAGCCAACCTTCTTTGCCCAAACTGCAAAAAGCCAATCCGGAGTAGCGGTCATAAGTCGGCATTGTATTATTGCAGATGCCGGAAAGTCTTCCCTTCCTGACCATTTCGCATGATGACGATGACCATGGACAAACTGCCAGGGCCTTTTCCATTACCATTCCAGGTTTGATGTGTTTTGCACTATCACTTGGATCGTGTACACTACTTTTCAGTGGCGTGTAGGCATGTTGAGGCACGCGCCAAAATAGGTAGTGACACGATGCCCGCTAGTGAGTGGCTGCACTGGTGCCCGTCGATACATCAATACCTACCCCAGAATATTCCTTCCTTCCGTGTCGGAAAGTGGGCTAGCGAGAAAGCCAAACTACCTACATGATGCTTTTGGCTGTCGCCTTCCACTTGTCACCGAGGCTGCCTGCAACGAACAGAAAGCCGTCTGTCGGGAATGGCAAATGTCAGCCCATCCCAGTCCACCGTTCCGTAAAGTCAGCCATCAAGTGAAATTTGGGTGAATGTGTGGCTGCCGTGCTGCCGTCATGGCTTTGTTTGCGTTGCCACCGACAACAGCCCCCAAGCTCTCTGTCTCGAAACAGCAATTCTTGGCGACATTGAACATCATCCAATGTCTTCTTGGATCAGTGGAAGAGTGGCAGGTGGTGTGGAAAACAAAAGTCCGGACACGCTTATACCAAATCAGACCCAGCGAGTGTCCGGACCTTTTTTTCACACCACCTGAGTGGATTTGATCGGTGCGCCAAGTCTCCAAGCAAGAGATGTGCTTGTCGCGACAAGAGAATGCATATCGCGGTCTACGCGGTGAGTTCTTTGTAGTAAAAGCAACGCAACAATGAAAGAACATGGCTGGGGAGACGTTGAAACGTGGAAGCAAAAGCGAAGCGGTGTGAGCAGTTGAAGCAGGTACAATCCAACTGGTGAAGGACTTCAATGCTCAGCTGATGTTGCCGAGCGTTGACAACTCGTCCCCTTTTGAATGGAGGAGACATTTCAGCCCTCCAGTCAGCAGTGCATATCGAAAAAGATGACCGAATTCCAATGGTCAGTCAACTCTCTCCGTGTGCTCTGAAAGCATCAGCTCAGAATGTTACAAGTTGTTTTTTTTCCGGTAGACTTGCGTAGGAAACCCGACAACCAGCACCTTGCAGATATGTTCATTGGGTAATTTACGGCCTCGAACCACTCCGTTTTGTCTTCTACCGACAGTAGAGACAATGTCCATCATCGACCTGTTGTCGCAACACCAGTCTTGATCATGAACTTGGCTAGAGGACGCTAGATTTGATGGAAGTAAACGTGAGTAGAGGTGCTACGAGTAAAGTCTGACTGCTTTGATATGATTTTTTTTTCTCACCAACCTCCTTGGCCTGGATGATGGTGGAGGATGATTTCTCTTTGGGTGATAAGCGTGGAGGCGGCATGGGAGCATAACCAACTGAGACGAGGGTAACGCTGTGATGACAACGGTGGGGGGAAGAAAGGAGTTTACGATCCAATCAATCAGCCTGGACTAGCGCAGACAAAGCGGCCTTGCCCCCTTTGGTCAAGTGTGAGCCGGGGATTGGTGAGCCATCGCATTGCTTGATAGGCCTTGCTTCTTCGGGTATGGTTTACTGCTTGTGCAT
Organism: Neurospora tetrasperma FGSC 2508; assembly: GCF_000213175.1. Taxonomy (NCBI): domain Eukaryota; kingdom Fungi; phylum Ascomycota; class Sordariomycetes; order Sordariales; family Sordariaceae; genus Neurospora; species Neurospora tetrasperma. The sequence goes on from NW_009799101.1 coordinate 868,052, forward strand.
CTCCCATGCTTCTGTTGGGTTGCTGCTAACCAAACTGCAAGAGGCTCTGTTGATAGCTTCAACTGAACCCACCGTAACACGTAGGTCGCTACATACTACGTACAACCGTACCTTACCTATCCGCCTCATCCTGTTGGGGGCCGTTCAGCGCTCGCGCCGTTAGCACTAGGCTTTAGCCGCATTGTAAGGCCTACGGCTCGATATTTCCTTTGAAACACAGAGGATAGAACGCTGAAGCTGCGTGAGACCGCGCTGACGGTGACGTAGTTCAGTACAACCTCAGAGTAAAGCTGCAGCTACGCGAATGCACGTGATGGCAGCATTGTTGAAACCAAGGTTCTTTTTGGTTGTAGTTGACTCGCACGTTCCCTTCCGTCGAAACTTCCATCGGAAGGGTCGGACGAAGATACTTGGGATGCAGATGGTTTTCGCGACCCTCTCTACAATTTCTCTCCATCCCCATCATGGCGGCATGTACGGGAAGACACAGCTGAAGGTGCAATCAATGAAGCAACAGCGGGTTGGCCTGATAGGGAGCGTCCGTTGCTCACCGGACTCCACCGTACCGCGATCTCGGCTTGGGACCCTACCGCCAAGTCATATGAATATTGACCGTATTCGTATGAAAGTGATGCAGCATGCCAGTGGGCATTTGCATTGCCATCCAGATTGTGTAGCCCCTAGAAACTATCCGGCCAGTGAATGCCCTGTCACTGCCTATGTCCCGGAGAGAATCTCGAAGCCCGGTCGCTGTTGACTTGTTGTTGCTTGAATGCTTCGTTTTGTGTGTGACAGAGTTTTTCTGTTCGTGCAGGTTACCATCGACGCCATCTATCGAATGTCATTGTTGGCTGGCAAGGATGGCAAGTCGGCTACCGGCTCTGGCTTCTTTGCCCACTTGCCCGAAAGAAAAAAAAAAAAGAAAAAAAGTCCTTCGCTTTGAGCCAACCAACACACAGCAGAAGTTGGCGGCCATATTTCCGCGCTGAAGGCACCCAATCCTATTTGACGGAGGCAACACAGCATATGGCCTCGAGTGGTCGAGTGGTCGAGTGGCATGGCCGCATTGCAAGGGATTGACGGCGGCCAGCGAGGGCCAGCCAACGATGGTCGGTTACGTAGCAGGGGTTCGCGCAAATCTGGAGACGGGACCCATGGAAGGCCAAGGGGGGCGGGAAGTCGTTGTCAGTCGCTCGCTGGTGATCACGGTGTGCAGCGTTCACGGTGCCGCGCCGGTGCAGCTCGGTGCAGTATGGTGCAGTGAGTGAGTGTGAGTGAGTGAGTGACAGACTGACAGATGGGCCACGCCTCTGCCTCTTTGTGAACTCGTTGCGGTCTGTTTTCTCCCGTCCCCGCCAAACGTCGTCAAACGCCGTCGACTTCGAACGTCGTTGAAGTGGTTATCGGCGACGAAGGCGGAGACGTGAAGTCAGCAGCGTAGCAACGGTGCCACCTTGAGATACCATACTGGGAAGTCTTTTGCTTGACGCTGCCCTCCTTCCATTTAGATCTGGCATGATCTGGTGAAGATGTCCTTTTCTGGTCAATAGCTCCATGTAACGAGGTAACAGGTTACCTGGTATCTTACAGATACGGAAGCTTGAGGGTCGAACGGTGCAGTCATGGGTAAATTACAGAAAGCACTGTGTGCTCAATTGGCCCAACGGTGTGTAAGTTACGACGGACGCAAAGGTGCAGCTCTACACACTGTGCGGTACAGCACCGCGTGGATCCGTCAAGTCATTAGTCTCCGGGCTTGCAGCTTGGGTTACTTGGGCTACTTGGGAATTAGTTGGCCGTGCATTTATACCAGGACCAGGCACCTAATTTCAACCTCAGACGATGTATGAATTGCGGTTTTCTGGCCGACGGCATCATCATCCACGTCCTTTCCTTATCTCTGCTGGCCATCACTGGCAGGTGGTCCCCTTCACCGCTGGCGTGACTCGGGGGTTACCTTGCGGCTCGATTTCCCATTGCAGGTGGGCGAGTGAACGCTTCTTTCTCCTCACCAGAACACCACTGCCGATTTTGCCATGAGCGTCCAGGCGGGGGATCGCCCCGTCGGCTGCTCCTTGTTGGGACGAAGGGTTAGTTAGATTCCCAAGGCTGTTTAACATTCATACTACACCCTACTGACTATGATCTTTGGGCCACGTTGACACTATGTAGAGCTAAGGTTGGTAGTTAACGCCGAAGTGCCAGCCGCGATCCATCCGCGTGAACATGTCCCTGAGCTCCGACGTTCAGCTACCTCTTCGTCTTCCATTCCGCGATTGAGTGCTTCAATTGGCCAGCTTCCGATTCGCATTGACCTGTCTCTGACAGAGGATAAAGCTGGATGGCCTCTAGAACGGCGGGAGAAGCCCTCGCATATCTATGTGTACCACTCGTGATCTGACCAAGTCTACACTAGACTTGGGTTCTGAGATCTCAGATCAGCTCACATTGTGGCTCCTCTGGTAGCCAAGTTGCAAGTGCGTGCTCAGCCGTGTCATCACAGAAATTCAGAACAGTCAGAGCGAAAGTGATGGATTTTGGGCGAGGTCAGGATGCATTTGGATGTGATCTGCTGATCAAGGGTTCCCCCCATCGACGATGTACACGTTAGCTAACAAGATCCATGAGGCCATGATAGCGGCACCATACCGATGCCGAGCCTTCTACACTAGCTACGTGGGCGAGATATGCCGTGTCTCTCACCATGACCCTTTCAGGCCAAGTCTCCCACATTCCGCCGAGTCTCATGGATCGCCTCTTGTTGCGCCTTTCCCCACCCCCACACGCTAACCAGTCAAGCCAGAGCCATTGTCGGGAGCTCCACAAGACGTTCCTCTCGCTGGACTCGAGATTTCTTCCTGGTCCCCAAGTCGGACCCTTTCTCGTGGGTTTTGATTACGCACCAAAACATCTTCGCTCTGCCTTCTCCTTCCTAAACCATGTACTCACTGCCCGCACAGTACCAATTCAGCCTGATTCTCCCTATCATAACTATTTGTGTCATTTCCCCTATCCTATCTTTCTCGACGCTGACTTGTCCGTTGCAGGCTAGCGGTGTGAACTGGTGGTCGACAAATGTTTGTAAATACAAACCTGAGATCGCAATGTCCGGTACATACATACATACGACGACAATTAAAGCCTACCGGAGATCGAGGTCCACTGAAAGTCGTCTTGCTACTGTCGGATGGTGAACGGTGAGATCCAAAGGTGTGAAGCCATTCCTGGCTGATGGCAGGGCTTAGTCGGCTCCTGATCGTCCCCTAGGGCCCCTAACTCTGCGCAGTTAACGCAGTAGCATTAAGAATCTGTAGGGTCTTCTTATCCCCAGAGCCGCGTCGTGCCAGCAGAGTGGTTGCACTAAGGATAGCGTAGCATAGCGTTGAGCTTGAGGCTGTCGACCAAGGACCTTCTCGCTCCTTAGCCCAAAGAATTGCCGACGCTGCCTGCCTGCAGTTCTCTCTCTTTCCACCCAGGCGCGCCAGGCAAAAGGGCCTTGCATGTTTCATCCTCTCCGCTGAGTTGTTTACACAGTTCACACTTGCTGGCCTGTCCCCACCGTTTGGAGATTACCCAAATGGCGAGCTCGTAACGCTGGTACGTACCGTACGCATGTATTTTTCTGATACAGATGCTCACATCGATTGTAGTGTACATGGTGCATTCGAGGCAGGTAACTTGTGTCGACTGCATGATCGCTCCGCAACACTAGACCTCGTTGGACATCGCATGCATGTGGCATGCCCAAAGATCAAGGACGGCGCTTGCACCACAATCGGCCAAGACTGTCCGGGCCACTGATGCAAGCACCGCGAGACAACATCCCGTTCAGGCATTTACGAACTAATACTACGGCGCCTGCTTACCGCATCTGTCGACAATAAAAAAAAAAAAACGGCCTTTTACAGAAAAGGAGTGTCCATCAACGCGGGTCCATAACGGCCTTTCTTAACCACCCGAAATAATGATGCTGTTAGTCACGGAGATCAAATTTGGCAAGTGGACTCCAACTCCCTTTCTCACCTCGCGCAAGACCACAACAGAAACATAGCGGACGGGGGTGGCCTTGATTGTGTGGACGTGTTCGTTTTACAGAAAGAGTTGAACCGAGAGCCTAGTTCAACGGATAGGCTCTCTTTAGCCTGCCTCCGCTTTGAAGCTCCATACGCTAAGCTTCCGAGCCCGCAAGTGTGCGGGCTTGGGAAAGAGGCTGAGAGGAGAACAGAGGGGAGGGGGCTACGTGGAGCCCACAAGGAGGATATCGCTAGCAAAGACGGGGGTCACAAATGGTGTGCACATAAGAAGCAGGGACTTTCCCTGTTTATCATGTTCGGTCGACTCTTTTGCTCCCTGGACCAACTCCGCTGAAACTCCGTTCACTGCGGATGCCGAGACACACAATGGATTCCCGGGGCCTCTCCTCCTCCTCACCTTGAAGATGGTCAGCCGCTGACGGGTGGACGGTAGCGATAGGCCGAGTTCTTTAGGTCAGTGCCCGCTCAACACTGACAAAAAAAAATCTCCACTGGGGGGGTCGTTACGGCGGCACTTCCTAGTCTCCGCCAAGATTGCGTGCTGGACACAGACACAAGCCCTTTCATTACTCGATGGATATGGTCGAGGGTCATTTGGGGCCCGTTGACGGGAGATGCCGCGTCCTGGTTCTCGTATCGCCGGGCCGATGACCACCGAGATCATCATGGCCGCCGAAATTTGTGTTGTGAAATCGGACCGTAGAGATGGGACGGGATAGCGTCCGACTACCTACACTACGAACGACTAGCAACCCATATGGAGTGAGAAAAGGGGTCCTTGCTCCTTTTTCTCAACCTTCAGGGCCTCTTGTCTTACATTGTACATCGCTGGCGGCTTTTCTGTCTCACGCTTGGCTCTTGGGCAGCAAGACGCGGTCACGGTCGAACGCGATCATGTGTGGGCTTTTCGAGGCTGATCGCACGCAGGGTACAAGAGAGAGGAGGGGGGGGGGGGGGGGGGG
>NW_009799101.1:873933-1043816 GCF_000213175.1 Neurospora tetrasperma FGSC 2508
GGGGCTGGTCTAGGCTGGACTGCTGCTTGACAGCTAGGTATATCGATAGCCGCTGCCTGCTGCTATGTACATACAGTACTAGAGACTGCATGGTACACCTCTGGGTCACTCAGTGGAATGGGATTCGGCGATGATACCTCATGGATAACATCTTTTCCGCCCCCGGGGGCCGGGGACAGGGACCGGGGCCCGCCTTAAACCCGCGATGGGCGGTTTTATTCTGTCCACACAGAGGACCTGGTTGTACCGCTGGATGCCGCGCCTCGTTGTAATCAGATCCCCTTGGTATGTAACCAACCCCCTCTATATGTCCTTTGGGTGTAGCGTGCTATCGGAACGCATGGATACAGGCTATCATGTACAACACAGCAGCACAATATCACCTTAGCAAGTGCTCTCTAGCCTCTTGTCGCAGGTTGTCTCATCGCTAGTACTCCCACTCTCGCGTGGTCTCGTGGTCCTCGTGATGGTAGCAAGCATAAGCCGTAATCCGACGGCTTGAAGTCATCGGCTGTGGTGGGTGATTACTAACCGATACCGGCGCTAGGCCGATGTACGGGGAAGAGGAAACGGAGTGAAAGCCTGTGATTGCGGTTGTCAACACCAACCGCAATTATCGTTGATAGCGAAAGCCGCTTTCGTTTCTCGTTGGAGAAGACTTGAATGGAAACAGGCTTGGCAGTTCTTCTTCAGTTCATAACCGGATGATGGAGGTGTGGAGGCTGAACTCGAAAAAGTTGCCAGATGGCTATTGCAGCTCTGCGGAGGAAGGAACCGGAATATACATGGGGGAAAACTACCTCAAGTACATGGCAGCAACGTTACGACGGTGGCATCGTTGCTTCTTGTACCTTCCTCCATATATCGCACGCATCAGTCTAGTGTAGTTTCCCCATTACAGGTGAGGCTCTGTCCATGAACTAAGTCTGGGCTGGCGCCAGCTACAACCTCAAATTCCAACTGTCCTGTCGCAATTGCCGACGGCCTCGGAATACAAACCGTGAAGCTGGTGAATGGGACTATGTTTTAGTGGACTGTGCTGAGGGGATCCCCGTCGGACACATATACTATGTACACACAGACATACGTGTCAAGACAGTGGCTGGAACAGCGAGCGGTCAGCAGACCAAGCAGACAGGTCAGACTACAGACCGCTCGCTGAACACCAACAGGCCAACTCAGCTCACCTTCTCCGACTTGGTTATTGACGTGGAATCACGCAGGATAGAACAACCGAAGGGTGACCTCAAGTGAAATATCGAAATACTTGGGAACAGGGAGGAGGCGCGTTTCAGGAGGACGAGTCTCCGGAGGGCGCCAGCGATGCAATGTCCATTTGTCGCAATTGCACTTTCGAGCGAGGTCGTGCTATTGGTGATCAGTCGGATGAGAATCGCAACTCTTCCGTATTTGAAGGTCCGCACCCATCGGTGAGTCCGCCGGCGGTCAGAAAACACCCCAACCGCGGAGATGCGAGTCGAAATCCATATAGGTACCTCTACCTATCTATCGGTGTTCGACTTGGGTTATCAGCCCGCTTCTGCGTGGTAAGTGGAAGTTTCTTTTGGATACACAGTACAGTCATCTTCAGTTTTATTTGCTGTAAGTACTCACTATAGACTCAGTTGCCGGCACTGAGGTGGTGAGTGAAAAAAAAGTGCATGAGTCAGAGCACCCGGTCTGAGGATCCTTGCTGGTAAACTCAAGTCGGTCTTGAAGCTGGCTGGACTTTGATGACGGAGTTGTCTCCGACGTGCCATGTTAGCAAGAAGCTGTCCACGATGTGGACTGACTCGTCATGAATGAGATCGGCTTGTCGGTAGATTTCCAGCGAGTTCATATGGATAGGCATTCATGAGTGTCCCAAGCTGCTTCGCATAATTACCTATCCACAAGCACATCTTGTCACACCTTCAGCCAGCAAAGATGCTGTTTGATATGGCACACTTGAGTGGGTTGAGATCATGTTGAAAAACGACCAAGTGATTGCGATCAGTAGGTATTTTCCTCTCTCGCAACTGAACGTTATTGTTGTATAGTGTATCGCTCTGTCATCTCCAGTCATTCGCTAGATCTGAGTACATTATATAGTCATGGTATAGCAATGTGGCTACGATTCTTCTACTCAATCAAGTCTTGAAGTTAGCAACCCACTGCAGTTGGCATAACATTACCTTCACTTTACGAATCAATGAGCTTTGTAGTCCCAACCGCAGTGCAGTGCCACATATATCAAAACATTGCAGTTGATGAAGTTAAAGTGCAGGCCATAGGTGTCAGTCAGTACGGAACTGAAGCTTGTAGACAGAAAGGCCATTGTACTACCTAGACTTAATTATCTGCTCACTTGTCAGTGTATTAGTGATTCTCTACAGGACAGTACTATGATGCGAGCCCGTCCGTTGAATACCGTGGTCTATCTGTCCCTTGCTCATACCTAGAGGTACCTCTGCTTACCGTACCGGAGTTATGCCTTCAGTTAGCGCCGCAATGCTGAATTAATCAACCGCTGGTCTTTGGTCGTCACTGCCACTCGTTTGTTCAAGTTGCGATGAACTACTACAGTTCCGTCCGCCTTTACATCGCGGCACTCAAGCAGTCCTTCCCACTCACACGAGTCGTACCTTCCTCTGTCAGAGTCACTGCTCACCCCGAGCCCCAGCACGAAGGCATCGTCACTTCCCTCCCTCACGGACGCCCCTCCCTCCCCCCTAGTATCTTCTGGTACAGTATACCGTATACCACCTCTCTGCAGTAAGCAAGGGCAAAGGAGCAATTGTCGTACAGAAGTACCCACCTCTTGTATCTGTTAGTGAGCTCAAGTTTGTTCAAGTATGCAAAAATCGATCGCTCTACTACGTACACTCTCTAACGAAATCGGTGGAATGGTACATTCGGCGGGTGCAGCGTTGAGAAAATCAAACCCGAACTCGCTCCACGAAAAAGTGTGTGCTGCTGGCGAGACAGCGACCAAAATGTTCGTCTGTACGAGACTGACGGAGTGAACAGATCAGCACTGGCATGTTAAAGAGCGAACATACCTCTAGATATGTCTGTACTCATTGACCAAGAAGCCGTACTACAATTTCACTCGTTCAAACCACGAAACTGAAATTAATTCGGAAACTGCAGTACAATGCTGCACCTCAAGCATTAATGGATTTTCCGGGCTAAGTGAGGGCGGCGTCTCGCAGTCAATGAACATCGACACTTGAGTAGTCCTCCAGTCTTGTCAACAAACAACCTTCGACGACTTCCTCCGCCGGCGATAGTACTCCTCTCTGACTCCCGGCCGGTAAACCATTCGCCCCATCCAACTTGTGCAGCGGTCTGCTAAGACTGGCGAGAAGTAGAAGGAAGACACCTAACTCAGCAAATCAGGAGAGGGCTTTTCTCCAGAAGCTTGTTAGAGGGGGTAGTAGAGCGATCGATTTTGCCAGTGTTGAGCTTCGACACTTACTAACAAAGGTACCCAAGTTCATCGATATCGCTGGCTCCTTTACGACTTACTCGGTTCGTCGTGTGTTCCGTGTACAATGGCGATTTGTTGGGGAGTAAATGGTGATGTCAATGTTTGCCTGGGACGGGGCGGTGGTTGATGAGGAAGGAAGACTGAGTGCAGCACAGTGCTGTTAGACCAGATCAACCCGATCAGTGAGGTGATTTATGCCTCCGTCAGCGTTAGAACCCACGGTCAATAGGAGAGTGTGAGTAGAGGTAGTGAAAAGAATCGAAGTGCGTGCAGTCAACTTGAAGTGCCATCGGCGGGAGCGAGACAACTGAGCAACTCAAGTACATTAGCCGACCAGTGTAGCCTGCAGTGTTTAAGATAGGAAAACAGTCTCACACTTGTTTGCTACTCGCTTATAGAAGAACCGAGGATTCAGCTGAGCAAACAAAAGTTCGGAGAGCTAGCGGAATGAAGCGCGACGCAGAAAGAAATCTGATGCTCAGTCAAAGATAACCGACCCCAGAAAATAGATGCTGCTGTGTCCAACGCTGTCTGTCATATCGTGTGCCTCCGTCCATCAAGCCCTTTCTTACTCTCGGCCAACGGTCATTGGGACCCACCCTCCTCCGCCTTGTACGGAAACATCTCCCAGAATCCAATCTCCATCTAGAGCGCCGGATCAAACCACTTCGTTAGCTCTGCTCTCCTTCTTCTGTATTCCATATTTCGCCCAGCCGTTCGAAGCAACAAGTAGTTGTCACTCACCTTGGTAGCATGTATAAAAACGCGCACCAACTCCTCAATCCTCCCGGAGCTCTGCAGCACGGCATGCCGTTCCAACAGTTCGCGGCCCGCTTTGACGGCGGTGACGTAGTCATCCGCCACGTAGTTGGTAATCCAGGTCCAGTAGAGGTTGTCAGTTTCGTTGGCCTTGGAGTTGGGGGAGGCGTGTAGGTGTTTGGCGATGGCGCCGTAGCCGAGGAGACATGGGGCCAGAGCCATCTGGAGAGCGAACCAATCTTCGGATTGGCCTATGTCTAGGACGTATCTGTAGGGTTGGGTGGTCAGGTGTTTAGTGGGTTTGTGGCTTGAGAAGGGACAAAGAAAGCGGCAAAAAGGGTTGGAAGGCCTAGTAGGGTAGCGTATAAGGAGAATTACCTTGTATATGCCGTGCATGCTGTTCAAGACGTGGATATTAGCTGATCCCGCTCTTGAGAAAATTGATACATAGGTTCCAGAGAGCAAACGGATAGTTTTACCTTGATGTTCCTCAGTCCTCTCCATTTGCTCTTTGGAGATGCCAAAACCAGCACAATATTGGACGTGGAGATTCATCTCCCTGAAGCAGTTCGCAACAATAGCGGCCGACTTTGCCATCCCCTTTTGTTAGCCTGATCCTTATGGAAAGCATTGAAGTCATGATGGTAAACGTACACCAGCAACGTCCTCGATGTTCTTGGCCTTGTACGAAGCCAATGCGTTTGCACGGGCGTAATGGATCTGTACCAGGCAACGGGTCAGTACCGTGGAGTTTTGTAGGTGTATAATTGGGAAGATAAATGCCAATATGACATAATTCGGTACTGCCACACAAGCCAGAACATACGAGATAGACATAATCCTGCATCAGATATCCCTTGAATGACTCTCTCGGTAGAGTCCCATCACCCATGGCCATGACAAACGGGTGATGGATGTAGCGGTCCCACACTGGGGCCACGTCGGGTCGTTCAAGAAGATAATCGAGGAAGTGACCGCTGATGAAGCATTAGCAGCAAGATGCGGGTGAATCACTTAGAGAAGGGAAAGCTCACGAAGAGAATGGAAGTGCCTTGACGGAGTGAAAATGATTGAGGGGCCCGTTCCCCTGGCCTAACCCAGGCGCCGTCCTGATTGCGGCATCGACATATCTAATTCCGGCCTTGACAGCCGGAACCATGTCCATCCCCTTGGCGAGGTTCGAGGCAATAGCGGCTGATAATAATGATTAGTCATTCAGTTCATCGCCACAAAGTCCACGAACTCGCGGGTTCTTTGATAGGGGCGGGCGTAAAAGAGACTCAAACTCACAAGCTAAGGAGCAACCAGTACCATGGGTATTCCTAGACCTCTGGTACGGCATCTCGATCCTGACCATCTGCAACTTCTCCTCGCCCTCTGTGTCTCTCTTCGTCTCCCCTGAAGCAGGTCCCACGAGGACATTGACGACGATTTCCATCTCATCTTCCGTTTTTGCCTCAGTGCCATCCCTGCGGAAGGGAGTATGACCGCCCTTGACGAGCACCCACTTTGACCCAAGCTTCTGCACCTTGATGGCAATATCCTCAAGATCGGCAACAGACTGAACCGGGCGCTGGTCGTGGCCGGTTTCGAGTAGGAGTTTGTTCGCTTCCGGGACGTTAGGCGTCAGGATGGTGGCTATGGGGAGGAGTTTCTCGCAGAGAGCACGGGAGGCCGAATTAGGGAGGAGTTCAGCGCCTGTTGTCGCGATCATTACCTACGAGAATGTATAAGTATATGTTTAGAAGTGCTGTGGTAAGTGGTAGGCGATGGGATGTCACAAGATAACTCTTAGCATGGTGGTGGGTGGGGAACTCAGTAGAGGATGGTGCACTGTGGCACTGGGGAGACAGAAAGGGGTAAGGCATTGTAAACAAACAAACAAACAAACAAACAAAGAAGCTAAGATCAGAAACCTACCGGGTCAATAACCAGTGTTTTGAGCTTGTGATCCTGAAGAGCCTGAGCAACAGCCTCGATAGTGCCGGCCGAAGCAAGCATGCCTAGTTCCAGTAAAGTCATTAGTGCTCATTCACGACTTTTCTTAAAAGGAGACGAGCTCACCAGTCTTGACAACGTCAACACCGACATCACCCACCACAGCATCGATCTGCTTCCTTAGGAAGTCCACCGGAACCTCGTGAATGCCGTACACTCCCTTGGTATTCTGGGCCGTCAATGCGGTGGTAGCTGTCATAGCATAGCATCCATGAGCGGCAATGACTTTTTGGTCTGCTTCGAGACCTCTGTTTTACGTCAGATCGCTGTTCCAAGTCCGAGGAAATAAGGGCAACGAAAATATGGATATCGGAGAAAACATGGGCGTAGATCTGATGATACTGGAAATCAAGAAAATAAAAAAAGGTACTAACGCTCCGCCCGAACTGTCCGACCCTGCTATTACCAATACTCTGGGTAGTGTCCTACCACTGTCGTTGGAGGCACTCATGTTGAGGAAGCCGATTGATCCCTGATGGGCTTAAGATACCTAGGTAATAGGGAGGATAGAGATATGTATCAAACCAAGAACGGAACAGGGTGAGGCAATAAAGAGTGAAGAGGGCAGGTTGAAAGTGGTTACCTAGGTAGTTACTAGGGAAGCGGAATAGATGACGAGTGGGCGTTATGGGAGGCGTGCCTGCCAGTAAGGTTCTCTCGTCAAGGGCAGGTATCATGCCATCGATAACCGAACGCAACTGCTAGAGCACGAAAGTCTCTCAAAAGTGAAGCTCTGTCATTCCAAGCTTCCAAGGAGTGGGGTGTTACAGTGGGGTTCCTTGTTACACTAACATTTCCTTCTGAAACTCGTCAGTCCGTCATGACTCCTCCATCCATCACCCGCCTCAACATTGTGAACGGTATGATGATAAACTGAATCGTGCTCGCGAATATCCAACTTTGTTTTCTTTGAAAATCATCATTCTTATACACCTTGCTTGACCCGACTCCAAAAACCTTCACGTCTCAAATTCAAGAATGGGAACAAAAAAAAAGAGGTATAAAACATGGTAAGGGGGTAATATCGATATGGGATGTCAGCAGGAGGATATTTGAGAAAGAGACAAGCAAATATTTTCAAGGCTACAACATATTAGGATTTTTTGTTCCTTGGTGCCCGACACCTTCACCTTATATATCCAAATATGCCATGCAAAAATAGAAACAAAATAGTCTGATATGCAAAAGGGGTATTGCGATACAAAGCATAGAGGGCACAGCCTCTCATGCCAAAAGTACAGGTCTGTCGACAGGGCCCATACTCGATACTCGAATGAGGACTTGAACTCGAAAGTAAATCCCGAAGAACAGAACAAGAAAAGAAGAGGACAACATCGTTAAGTTCATGCATCAATCCGTCGTTATCGGTCTAAGGGTATAATTGGTGAGCGTAGCAAAACCGATATGGCGAATTGGTTCTATATCTCCTGGACCCAGACCTATTGATGTTGTTAGTATGAACAATGCAGCAGGACAATTACCAAGCGGCAAAACTTACCTCCATCTTCCCGGTCTCCAATCTTTGTTTCCTTGCATTTTGCTTGACTGTCTGAATGAGCATGTCAAGATCGTCTTGGTCGCCCACCGTGATCATATCACCATCTGGCGAGTCGTCATCCTTGATTTTGATCTTGATGCGGCGGCGAATCCCAAACTTGCTCCTGATCTTCTCCTCAAAGTCGGGGAACTCGATGGCAGTTCCGACCATGATGTAGCGAACATCGCCAGCATGCACCTTAACACGGATGCTGCGAAGTTCAGGCCGCCTAGAAGAACCGCGTCCTCCGGAGCTTCGAACCGTGCTGAGACTGGGCCTACGACCAGATACCATCTCAAATTCAGCCTCATCGAAGGAAACGTCGTAGTCGCTCTCATCGTCTTCTTCCTGGATGTATCGCGGGGCGCTTCGGTTGCTCCTCTGTCCGCGGCTGTTTCGGTTGGGGCCGGGGCCGCCGTACATATCGTATAATTCGCTCGGGTAACTGTCCTCCTCCTCCTGTTGAGACCGTCTCATTCTTGGCGGCGGGGGCTGTTCGCGTTGGGAGAAACCTCGGGATGGGGTGGCCGATGCTGCGCGAGAAGGCCGCCTAGAGGGCTCTTCTGGCGACGTCTTTTCGTAGCGATCACTCGGTCGGACTTTATCGAGGTTAAGCCTAGCCGGCATGGGTTTGGGTCCGTTTCGGACAGAAGCACCGCGGCTCATCTGCGACTTTTCATTCTCGGGGGGCGGTGTCGGCGGGAACATGCTGCGGTTGGTCGGGGGCTCCGACTGTTGCCTTTTGCTCTGTAGCCCAGGCTTGACGAGGTTGGTAGCGGCGAAAGACAGAGACTCGACTGGCCTATCATCCTTCACCTCAAGTTTCCCAGCCTGGTTTCCTAATGTCAGCAACTGCGAAAGAGGAGAAAGGGCAACATAGAGAGACTAACATTCTTGATTTCAGCACCAGCAAAACCAGTGAATGCATTGTTCGCATCTGATGTTGCCACTAGGCGGGCTTTGCCAAGATAGTCTTTGGTCTTTAGGTTTCGCACTTTCGCTTCGTTTGGTCGGTAGACGACGCCCACTGGGATAGAGAAAACGGTGTAGCCCTAAGCACTCGTCAGCAATAGTACAGTTTGGAGATCCGCGATGCGCTTACCTCTGCGTTCTCCTTGATCGCTTCATCGATCACATTATGGTCCTCAACCACCTTCTCCTTGGCCGCATACGACAAATCCTGCATACCAGCTTCGATTTGTTGAAGGTAGATGTAGCAAAGACCACGGTTGAAGAGGACTTCACATGAGTAAAGTTTGAAGAGAAGGCCCAGCTGCGCATAGTCGATGACTTGGTTGCCTCGAAGATATAGAAGTGTGTCGTTGAAATTGGCCAATGCCTCCTCGAAGTCGCCAAGCAAGAAGTTGGAAACACCCTGTTGGAAGTATGCGACAGCTAGGTACTGATCGAGCCGGATCGCTCGTTGATAGCACTCGACCTGATTGAATAGTATCAGTAAGCTTAGGTCCGTGTGACCAAAAAAGAGTATGTTCCGCGACTTACAGCTTGCTCGTGTTGACCCAGTGTCGCATGAATAACGCCCATATTGAAGAGGATCTTGGAGGTGTCGGCAATCTTTTCGAACTCCTGCAATGCAGCATCGAACTCGCTATTGTCATACTGCGCCAGGGCAGAGACCCAGGTCTCTATTTCCTGCAGCCATCATGGTATGTGAGCTTTGTGAACCAGATCGGATAAAAGGAGGCGATATGAGACGAAAAGGTGTACTGACCTGTTTTAGCGACATGTTGAGGTGATGATTAAAGGTGCGTATAATCGGGTTGATGCCGGGCTCAAAGAGCAGCGGGAGATGCGAACACAGACAAAGGAACACTTGGAAGCCCTTCTGGAAAACAAGTCGCGAGAATCTTGAAATAACTTTTGGCCCACGCGGACCCGAAGCAATGGAGAAATGGGAGGTGGTGTATCGGGACAACTCGAGATTAACAGCGAAACATGCAGAGGGGTTGAGCGTGCGTGGCCAGGCCTGTTGTCTTGTATAAGTGGGCGGCAGATTGGACAGTCCACTGTCCGCGACCTGGGGCACCAGTAGCGAGTGGGAGCAGGGTGGCAGCAGGGGTACTTGCTCTTGGCTGGTCGAGTCAGCGGCAGAATGGCACCGCTTCGACCGCTTCCCACGCTTGTAATTTTTTAATTTTTTTTTTTTTTGGCACCGCCAGCAGCACTCTTCACGGGTCTGGCTGTGCTTGGTTTGCAGGTGCTGAGCCTGGCTGGTCTTGTTGGGCCGGTCGGCCTGGGCAGAAACAGCGAGATCTCCGTGCCTTGTTCGTGGGCCCAAAAGCTCCTCCTGCAACTTCTCAGTGGAGTCGGGTCCGATGCTCCGTCCGTGGGAACTGGGTCGTAGAGGTACTAGGAGGCTGTGGGACTGGACGATGGCCGTTATTAAAATGCTAACCACCGACCTGATGTTGTTGATTTAGCGGCAGCTTGGCATGTGACGGCCTGTGATCTGACTTTCGAGGTTTTCGCACAATGGTATTGTCCGTCTCTGGTCTTTGTTATTGGACCCCACGACGCAGGTCCAGGTGATGATGTTCAGGTACCAGCGGGTACAGGCTGGCGGGAGCAATATCGAATTGCAGGATGCAGATGATGACAGCAGGAAAGGTAACCTGTACTCTGTAGCCTCTGGTCCCTGACAGAAACTGAACAGTTGGTATAGGTTGTCTACCTCTAGGCAGTGGTATGTATAACTGAGGTGGGTGAGCTGGGGTATCAATTGATGGTCCAGCAATGCCACCAGCCAACAGGCGCCCAGTCCAGCTGCTCGGAAATTGTCCTTGAGATCGCGGGGAAGGATTGGGATCAGCCCGAAGAGTGAACGTCTCTGATCAACTCGGAGGCAGGCGGCTATCAGTTGCCAATTAGGAATAGTGTAAGTGTAGGAGGAATGGATGCACGTTGCTGGCTGTGTGGTTTGGGATGCTAGAAAGGACTGGCGTTTGGGGGTCGATCGTGACCGGAACAATGGAAATGAGAGGATATCGTCAAGTGACGAAGAAAAGAGGCCGTGTAGCCAACGAAAATAGGTATCTTGGGAATCGGCAGAGGGAATAATTGGTCTTTGTGTGGAGGAGTCGAGAACGAGGGTGATGAGATCGGAGCGTTGAGTTAGTAGCAGGTACAAATCAAGGCTGCTAAAGTGCAGGCGGCAGTAAGGTACAGTGGACATGGTGGACAGCTGTGGGGGGTGTGTCTGGGGTTGTGAGTTCACATAGGCGATCATGGGTGAGTGAACCGTGCTTGCCGGGTTGCTAAAACACTGATGACGCTAGGGCAAGAGCCTCCGAGCCTTTTGAGGGTCCATGCCCACAGGGGCAACCCGGCTAGTCAGGACAAGTGGAATCTAAAGCCAACTTGCACCTCAACTGCACGAAATTCAACGTTGCAACTGAATCTCCGGCCTGGGACTCTTTCATCACGACGATGATGTGGGAACCGAGATCAAAACGGAGCGTGAACGAGGAGACAAAGTTTAGAAACACGGATGGGACCCAAGAGGTCAATATCGGTTGCAAAGGGATTCAGCATGGATGGCCCGTTGATGGTGACACTTCCAGGGGGGCATCCGAGTTTGAACCTCCTCCCCATCTTCACTCGGCCTCTTGTCTACCGAAACGAGGGCTCTCCTGGCTTCCCTGATGTTGCCGAGTACATATTGGCAGTACTGGCAATATTGTGACGGTGGTGTCAAGGAACAAATTATCTTTTTCAGATGGCTCTACCATCGCATGTTTTCCAAGACTTGGTCAGCCCACCACCGTGATAAGCTTCTGGTTCCCGTCACATGTATAGCCTATGAAAGGCGTGGGAAACCAATGGTCTTGTACATGGCCAGGACAAAGACCGAATTTATAGGACCACTGCTCAAAATGCAGAGGACTGGACGTCAGGAAGGGAACAGGTGATGTGATGAGATTGCCTGCTGCGGCATCCAACGGTAGGAGTCCCAAAGTAACAAAGCAAAAATAGTGCACACGTGTAGAGCATGCAGGGTAACATTCCCAGTACATAGGTGTATTTCGTGGGTTCTGATGAGCGAGGGGTTTTTCCAGCAGTTTCCCAAACCGTAGACTTTCCATGTCTTGCTCTGATTGTGTTCAGTTCCCACTCTGGGAGGTGAGCCAGCTTCATGGTCCATGTCTCTCTCTCATTTCCGCCTTTCGAGCAGTTGCGTACATACGGCATACCAAAGAGTGAGACTGACGAGTTGACAGCTCGAAGGGGGGAAGGGGTTCGTTCGTTTCGGTGCAATGTGGTCGGGGGACGGACGTGCACCAGGCACTGTCACAGAACTGCTGGACCCTTGCGAATCACGACCCACCTCGCTCATGCAAGATGGAATCCACACAACCATTCCACTCTCTGGTTGGTTCTTAGGATCTGGTGTCCTGGCGCGTATTTCCAACTTTGTCCCTTCCCGTTCAGACGGAATTCCAGACTTAGGGCCTGATCGGCTCGCGTAACCGTAACCTTATAAACGTAACCTTATAGGCAGATGAGTGACTTCTGTGTGGAGTACCAGTTGTAGGGGGTTGGGCTTCGTACTGAAAATTTAGTGTGTAGAACCAACCAAAACCGTCTAACCCCAACAGAGTATAACCAACTAGAGTACTACAAAGGTTGCTAGGATATTTTAAACTACCGCTATAGATCTACACCGCCATACTAGAAGAGTTATAATCTTTTCTAGTATTAAGGCTCTAAAAGCTCAAAAGTATTATATATTATTGATATCGATAATAAGTAGCTAGTATACTAATTAAGAGTCTATTAGGGAGGATTTTAACTAGTATAACTCCTAATACGAGCCCTCCCAGTACTCCTAGTAATACTATTACTAATAGTATAATAAATTCTAATAATTATAGTATAGAAACCCTCAATATGGGGATTACTAGTATATAGATTCTTTATTATCTTAACTTAGAATATAGTTGCTGCCTTTTATCGTTAATTTCCTAGTTTCTATAGGAGTTACTATATTAAATATAGCTACACCGTCTACTCTAGTATTTATCGACCGCTTACTTTATTATCGACATACTATATAGAATATTATCAATAATTATATAGAATATAATTTTCCTAGTATATTAGTCTTCTCTAATACAGTCGAACTTTCGCTTAGAGACGCGTCCCAACTACCTAATAAATGGGCGAGATCTATTAGGAGTAACGATAATAATAATAACGACGTAGTAGAAATAGTAAGTGCAATATAAAAGCAGTCCGAATTATCTAACAATAAAGAAGTAGTTAATTAAGTACCCAATTAAAAAAAGTAATCCCCTACCTCAACTACAAGCTAAGAACTATACTATTAATCTCTCGAAGTATACTATTAATTTATCCTCTCTATTAAAAATTCTTAATTAGGTAGATTCTTAATAATAATAAAAGAAAGTAAAAGTTTTAAGCACGACTAATATAAATATTAAATAAGAGTATTAACCGATTAGGTTAGTAAGAATAAGGATAAAGACTGGGTTTTTATATAAGAAATATACTAAAGTATATTTACTCGTTTTAAAATATATATTAAATATATAAAATAAATAGTCGAAGGACGTACTAGTACCTCTTTTACCTACGAAACTAGTAAAGTCTAATATTCTAATATATATTAGGAACCCTTTATTAAAGAATTTAATAGTAAGGGCGCTTAGATAAAAACGGGTATATATATCCTTAGTAATACCGACGGCTACTCTCTTTTAATAAGTATATTCGTAGACGAATAGGTAATTAGATTATTTATTCGGTTAATACGTACTACTATTGATAATAGGGGTAAAGATTTATAATCGGCTGCCGTTAGAAGGAAGTATAATACAATAACCGCCGTAGAAAGGAAGGTCGTTCGTACCGAAAAAGCGCGGGAGAAGCGGGCGGTAAGGCGTGCTAAATAATAGAAGGCCGGTGACCCCGATTTCTAAAGTAATAAAGATAGTAATAATAAACTGGAAGGGTAGGGAAGTAATAGGTTTAAGGTTCTAATATACTTTAAGGGGGCGTAGCCTACTAAGAAAGTATCCGTTGGGTAAGGTAGTACTTTAATAATAAAGTCTATTAACGAAGTAGTTAAATTAATTAATAATATGTAATTAATTAATATAGTCAATATTGAAATAGTAGTATTAAACTTCCAAATTAATTTCGCAAAGGAATTATCACTAGAGATAATTATTAATATATTTTAAAAATTAATAAAGGAAGAGGCTATTTTATAGAATATAATAAATAATAAATTTAAACCTATTAAATTAAAGCAGTTAGTAAGGGCAATTAAATTTAAAAGAAAGGCGCGCGGTAGTAATAATAAATAGAGTAGAATAGAGTAGAATAAAATAAAGTAGAATATAGGGGGTTAATTATTTAAGTTTAAAAATTATAAAAAATCCTAAAATTTCTATTAAGTTCAAAAAGTAGGATTTTAATATATTAATATACAATTAGGGTCTATAGGAGCTACTTTCCTAAATTATTTATAAATACTTACTATATCCTCTAGTCAGTATACCCTCAATATAATGTATTATATTAGTTAGAAACTTTTAATGCCTATTAGCTCCCGTCTTAGTATAATAATTCAATTTTATAACCTTTCTATATTCTAACGCTTTACAATATACCTCTTTCTATCCCTATATTTACTGTCTAATAATTAAAGTTTCGAAATTTAAAAGTACTAAGAATTAATACTTTATATATATTTAATTTATTAATAAATTAATTTAAATTTACTCTCTTTTATACTCTTTTACCCCCTCCTTATTCTCGTTTAGAGATACTATTACTATAGCTTCTACGACCTATTTACAATTTAAATTCGTATAGTGATAAGATTATTTAAAAAGAATTTATTAGTACGTCTTTTTATTAGTATTAGTAACTGAATAAATAATTTCTCCTTCTCTTTTAGTAATTAATAGTACTAATAATAAATAAAGTTATATAACCCCATAATAATATATATAAAGTCGATTTATATATCAATTGGGTACTCTAGCGCCGACTTGCGTATTAATTTCGCTATCCTTTTTAATTATCTAAATACCTATTCGACTAGTACCCAATTTATATTATACTTCAAATTATATAACTCCTTCTTTATTTTAAACTGCCTATTACCCGGGGCATCCCTCCAATCTTGAAAATAATATTATATCGTAGGGAATAGAATTAAAATACCTCTCTATTAATTAAAGCCCGCGTTAGTTAAGTAAAAATACTTAGGAAGTATTTTAAATTTATAGAATAAAGCAATACAAAATAACCTCGCATTTTATATCAACCCCTCTACGCTGGCCAATATGTATGTAAAAGAGCCGTTAAATCTTATTATAATAAATATATTTTATAAAATAAATCCCTTTCTATTATACTAGCGGTTCTAATCCTTCGCTAGTACTTTAGTATAAATATAAGTACCGTTAATAGCACTAATTATACTACTAAACCGCTAATTACCCGCAACGAATTCAATCTTTAGTGCTATGAAATTATTATCTAATTAAATAATAAACTCGGTATAAAGTTTAATAAAGATTAGTATTACTTATATAATAATATTCGATACAGTTAATCAGGCTATTAAGAAGAAGTAGGCTATTTACTATTAAATTTCATTAAATATAATAATCTAAATAAAGACTATTAACTTAAATTCAACAATTTAATATGTAGTATCCCTTATATTACCACTCTCCTATATCTATTTTAATAAAGCTATAAATTCGATTTTTATTATATAAAAAAGTTTATAGAACCGCTTTTTATACTTATTAAGTAAGTATTAAGCCTTAATTATACTTAATTTTAGGCCGCCTTCGTTAATAATTTTAAGGTTATTACCTTACTTCCCTCCTATTAAGGTAAATATAGTAACGATAATAGTAATAGTAGGAAAAAGTACAATTTTTTTTTATAGGCTTCCGCTACCTCCTCCTCCTCCTCTACTATAATATACTTATTATCTTCTACTATAATTACTAATATATATTATTAAAGTAAATTATACTACTTTGCTCCTTATATAAATTACTATTATTAAATAGTAATACAACTACCGATAGTAATAATATATACGAACGGTCGTATAGTTACGTAGCTCAGAGGACAGCCTTGCGGTCAACTCTAATACTAACGCTGTAAATTACTAATAATTTATCCACTTTCTAGTGATTATACCTACTTTCTATAAGGTTACGGTTACACAAAGTACCTTCAAAGGTACTTTGCGTAACCTTATAGCTAGTAAATAGCTAGATAGGGCGGTAGATATATAAATAGGGGCATCTATACCTATTCTAGCGCGCGATAGCTAGTAGCCATACCTTATAAAGACTAGCTCGCCCTCGCTTAAACACCTTTAACTAATCGTTATACTAGTATAATACAGCTTTTTTATAAGGTTACGCATCTACTCTATACAAAACGTAACCTTTTAGGGGATCTAGTTGTATGGATTTTACCCGCTTAAAGAGGGAAAGCGCGATCCACTTCAAGGTCTTGACTTTGCACAACTTATAAGGTCACGTCTATAAGGTTACGGTTACGCGAGCCGATCAGGCCCTTACATCTCCAACGTCTTCCCGACCCCCTCATCGTCATTTGGCTGCTGGGTTAAAACGACAAATTGAAGCTATCCCACTGATACCACGTGGAAATCCATACCGTAATTCTTGCGGGGATTTCATCTCTCAACAACAAGAAGCTTAACTCAGTCTTTCAACAGGGTCTCGGGCTTGTCCCGAGGCACAGACAGCCAGGTCGTTTTTTCCATGGCCTTCAGGAGCAACGAATGCGAGCGTTTTTCGAGGCTTCCCATCGCCAAATTCTGGGAAAATACCTCTTGGGTGCTATCTAAGCGCCATCAATTCTCTCCGAAACGAACTGCCTCAACCCAATCACGGCCAGCGAGTCGAGATATTGGTTGAATGCATTGCCAACCTTCTGTAACAGTGACAGTGACTATGTCTGGGCCCTGTAGACACGGCAACAAGAATGATAGAGATGTCTCTCAGCTGGATGTGTGTCAAGCTTCTCATATGATGGCCTGTGATTGCCAATATCACGACCCTCAAAATGACGCACGAACACTGGACCACGCCAGCTAGAGTTGTTCGTCTTGTCGATTGCGAGGCGAGCGGAGACAGAAGGATAACGGCTTGGACCCAAAAATAAGATGCCCTGTCATTCCACCATCTCGGATTCGGATTGAGTGTGGTAAGTAACTTTCTCCCTATCACTGGACTAGCACCCGGGATGAATGTGACGTAGGGCAAGGACCACCAGTTAACGCTATCAATTATAAGGCATCGCAATCGACTTCTCTCTTGAAACCGCTTGTGTATCTTATCCAATCTTCTCCCATCGGCTTGATTTGTTAGACTTATTCCCACTTTGTGGCTCAACCAGGTCTCTTCTACGGCCTCAAACAGCCCCGGCGCTTATACAGTTGTTCGTGAGGCTCTCTTATTGTATAGCTGTGTTTGCAGAGTCTGTGATTGCCAACAACGGCGCCGTAACGGCGCAGCAAGCGTGGAATGCCAACAGAATTTTGGGGCACCGCAATGTTACCAAAGAAAAGATATGGTTCGGCACCTCCCGGGCATCGATCGGCATTTCAGCCAGGCCTTCAACGGGCCAGATCTAAGTAAGGTAGGCAAGGGGCAAAGACCGACGCTGTACTCCTACATGCTCAACCTGTTTTGCACTGGGACCCTGAAGAATCCAATCGCGTAGCACGGAACTTCGGAATATTCAAATGACGAGCTGAAAATCCGAGGATACATACGCCCAGGGCTGTTCCAACACGATAATTTGTGGAGGACAGCTTGGAAACCGTTGACCAGCTTAACTCAAATCCGCCAAGAAGGCACACAGACCAGGGCCAGACACAGAATGTCTTAAAACGCCGTGTGTCCAACAATCTCATGTGCATCAGGAGAACACATTCATCCATCGCTCCGCGAGGCAAGAGGTTGAATTCGGCATAACATTAGACCAAGGTAGCTGTCTCACCGCCCGGATTTTGGTCACTGGATGACACTCGTTCCGTTCTACTTCCGGTTTGTGATGCGTGGGGTCATTTCCCCATAAGACAAAGTAGTAGCCATCGACGAGTATTTCTCCTACCTCTACCCGCATGACTGTAACACAAGGAAACACCAAGACTTCCGCACTAGTACTTCTCTACCCGTCAACGACACCTGAGAAGAACCAAGACACCCTAATCCCTCTACTGCATCCCATTAGAGATGCAAGGAGAACCAGAAAGACACATGGGATTTACAACACACTTTGAACTTCACTCAGCCATCCCCCACCGCGAAGCCCATGTTCTCACGGTTCTTTGGCTGTATGCTACGTTGTCGCCTATCAAGGTGGTAGTGTAGAGTTACCGACAAGACAATAACTTTTGTGTCTCGGGCTGGTTACACACAAAACCCGTTGTTTCACTAACACACTCTATCAATGGGTGTCAAGCAAAGACGCTCGACTTGTTATGCCGAAAGAGATACAATAGGTTGGCTTCAACTGGTGTCCTGTAAAAATCTTCTGATGTTTGAACACGACGAAGTTTATGTGGTAGACATGGTCGCCGACTTGCATTCATCCATTTCAATTGAAAATCTGTGACGGAGTTAACCCTCAGTTTCAACCGAACTGCTTCATCATGGTTGCACGCATTGGCATCTACCTATATAAGCCCTATATCTTCTAACCGCTATAGAATATGGCTATTTCCACCATATCCTACAATTATCTGCCCGTACGTGTTAACTTGGTCTTTCTGAACCGTTATGCATAATCCCAATATTTACACAGGTCCGCCTCTTATCGACCACCCATCCATTGCCCATATTGTACATCTAGCAAAGTGACCTCATCACACCATACACATCTCGCATGGTAATCACAGCATCCCCTTCTCAACCTCATCCTTCCTCTCCTCCCACAGCGTCTTCCCCGTGCACGAGCAGACCGTCTTATCGTTGTCCCACACGCCCGCACTCCTCGCAATCACGCCCACCACCGTGTTCTCGTCGTTCTCCAACGTACTTCCCGCGCTCTCATCCACCGACACCGGCGCGACAGCAAACGCGTGCCCAATCACCTCCCAAATCTGGAACGGGTGGCTGAGGAACACGCTCCCGTGTCCGTCCTTGTTGATCTCCACCGTTCCCAATACGCCGCGCGGGGCGTTAGGGTCTCCAGAGATCTGCGCCTTGGTGTCGGCCGTCAGCGTAGCAGTGCCGGACCACACCGGGCCGGCCGACTCGACACCCCGCGCAAGATCGCCGAACTCGCGGATCGTGGCGCGGTAAGTACCCGGCGCGATGCCGCGCAGCGTGAGGTCGACGAGCGTGGTCGAGTTGTTCACCTGCACCATGCGCGCCAGGCCGCGGACCATGCGGTCCGAGGCTCCCGGGGCGGGCGTAATCTTGTCTAGGGTGGGCTTGTGGTAAGTCTCGAGGATGCTGACGGCCGCGCCTTGAGAGTCGCCGGAACCGCGCAGGATGGCGTCACGGCCCGTGGACTGGATGGCGTTGACAATGGCGGAAGGCGCGGCCGTGCCTCCTATCGTGAGCAGCTGGTCCTTCAGGTTGGCCTCCACTTTGTTGATTCCGGGGAGCTTGTAGAGTGCACCGGAGACGTCGTTCACGCAGCTTTCGCAGTGCATGGGCACGGCGAAGAGAGTCTGTGAAACGGGTTAGTATGATGTGTCTCTGGAAGTTGATTAAGGTGAGTCAGATATGTGAGACAGGCTTGGACCCTTTATTTAAGAAAAGGAAAGGTCTGGACCGAGACTCATATGTAGACATATATGAAAACGAGGGTGTAGAAGGGTATAAACAAACCTTAAAGGGGGTTGTGATGGAAGCCATGTTGCCGGCTATCTTCGGGATTGATGATTTGGGAGCAGCCGGGGATGACTGTGACTGAAAATAGTTCCTATGTTGTTGGCGTTGTTGCCAAAGGTATGCGCCTCCAAAACCTGCTAAAGCTAGACTAGGAATACTTATGATTTGTCTGGCAGTGTACGGTGGCATCGGTTTCAGGCACTAAGAGGTAGCAAAGGCAATACTGAGGACAGTATAGAAGTGGTGGTGTGAGAACCAACACCAACGAGAGACGATGGATTTGTATAGAAGGCGATGGAGGAGAGCCCCACGTTCGGCGAAGGAGGGGACGATTAGGTACAATTAATAACGTTTTGGCTCCAGTCTACGGATGCTTAAGAGACAGGGTAAATGCGACTCTTGTGCTGAGATTCCTCATTGTTTCTCGACAAGAGAGTGCATGAAGTCACCTCACTGGAGTACGAAATGTCGTTTTCCCATCTTCACTGTAAGACGGCAGGAAGGAAGATGTCGGCCTGCCAAAATGTTGATTTCAAAGCGACGGCATCTCCCCGGGACCACTTTTTGCGGGCGACCAACTGGGGCTCCGCTGTGTCCGGTTCCTCGATCGGCCCAAGCCAGGGCAATCCTGCTCCCCGAAAGTGCAGTGTGTGATATGTACCGGGAAAGGTAGTGCAGGCTTTGGTACATGGAACCGCATCAGTAAAAGAGAGTTCCAAGTGCGCCGAGTTGGTGTTTGTTAGTGCTTTTCTCAATTACACACTAAGACTAGCGGACCACCGTAGCCACCCCGCCAACCGCCAGCGGGCCGTCGTGCCCCAATAGTACGTGGAAATTTTCCGGCAAGAAAAGTGATCGCAGCTTTTGGGCTTGGCAGGCTCTGCTGCTGCCCTTCTGCAGGAGCTCCATTCTGCTTCCCGTGATACCGGACCACATTTGATACCCGTTCGCCGCGACAAGCCCCGGACTTTCTTGCGCCTGCCGAACCCGCCGTCTCGAACACTCCGGAGCCCGCCCGATCCCGTGTCATTCAATTGGCCCGGACGATAACACATAGAGGTTCACTTACCACCAGTCGATGAGGGACTCGTTCCCACTGGTTTTCATACCTGCCTTCTCCACCTTAAACCTCTTGTGAACACCATATACGACCTACATCACCACCGCGCAACACCGTCAACATGTCGCAAACAGTCGGAGCTGTAAGTTTCTTCCTGTTCGGACACAACTGCCCCATACTGTTGTTGTGTTTCTTACACCCTTGACACTTGCTCGCCCTCCCGCCACCATCACCACCACCACTACCCGTAACTAACCACCGCCATCTTGCGACGAACGTGTAGACCCGACTAGCCTACTCCCGTGTCTGGCACCACATCTCCGCCGTTACCCCTCACCCCACCCTCTCGACCATCAAGGCTCCTCCCGAGGCCATCACTCCCCCTTCTCTCGGCCGCCTCGCCTCGCGCATCGCCACCATCCTGATGGGCAAGCACAAGCCGATCTGGGATCCCTCCACCGACTGCGGCGACTACGTGGTGGTGACCAACTGCGCGGGTTTGTACACGACGGGCCACAAGAAGTGGCGCAAGACGTACTACCGCCACAACACCCGGCCCGGTTCGCTACAGGCCATCACCATGGATGCGCTGATGGAGAAGCACGGCGGCGCCGAGGTGCTGCGCAAGGCCGTCAGCGGCATGCTTCCCAAGAACAGGCTGCGCGACAAGAGACTGGCGAGACTCAAGGCGTTTGAGGGTGATGCGCACCCGTACAAGGAGAACTTGGTGCGGTTTGGCGGTAAGGTGGTGGGCGCTCCAGGTTGGGAGGAGGCTGTCAAGGCTATCCGGGAGGCGGACATGGAGAGGTTATGAGCGACCCATGAGAGGAGGGGGCTTTGAGGTGTGAAGGTCTATTCAAAGGCACTGGAGCTGGCTATCTACTCATGGGGGAGTGTCAGAGAAACGGGAGAGAAAGAGATGTAGGGACGAATCTACATCGAGCCGTTACGAACCATCTAGCCGACGAGGACTGAGGACTCTGTCAACTGTGAGGAAGATTGTGTGGACAACTACCTCGTTGGGGCGAGAAATCTCTCTCGTGTGTTATTGTTTAGGTTACAGCCCACTCGGCCGTGTAATTCACGGGCAATGCCGCCAGTGTCAGTCTGTATATTACATGGGAAGCCGGTTCGTGAGCCCAGCGCGCAACGGACAGTGTACGAACTTGGGTTAGAAAAAGGGGGCCTCTCATTGTACAAATATATCACTCAACAAGATACCATGATTACGACTCATGAGAGCCGTTTGGACCCCTTGATCGTTTAATGATCTGAAGGGCGACGAACAGATCCTCATGTCCATCAAGCTGAAGGCCCGCGAAGCTCAAAAGTCAGCCTCACCAATATCACGGCATATTTTTTTCACGTGGTATTCCAAGAATGCAGCTGGCAGTGCTTTTCGGGTGCTTGCTTGTTCATAAGAGGAAGTTTATTTGGTTACCCCTGAAAATTAGCCCCGGTCAAGATGTCCATAGCCTCCGTCTTATGATGATCCGTTGCATCAAGGTATCATCATCTTTCCACCTTCAAAATGTACGCCTGCCCGCCAACCAACCCCTCGCAACGTGAGGGGGAATGCAAAAAAATGGTGATATCATAGAAGAAAGTCAAAGAAACATGTGTGACGTTTTAAAAACAAAGTTCAACAGTCCTACGAGCGAGAGACCTCGCATTTGATGAGACCGTTGGGACCAGACTGGGGAGCGTACACCTCGGCGTCCTTGCCGGTGTTCTGGAGACCCTTGTGCCAACTGAGATCTGTTTTTTGGGTGTTAGTGTCAATTTATCTGGACCTGTTTTTTGGTGGATTTGCAAAAGTGGTACTCACCAACTTCAAAGTAGTGCTTGTTGGGTAGCGAATAGTTGGTCTTCTCCGTCTCGGGCACCACATCCAAGATCTGCTCGCACATCTTGTACATGGTGTTCTGTACCGACGCCGACTCGTCTTCCGCAAACGTCTTGAGCGTGATGTTACGGGCAGCCTCCCACGCAGCGTCGAAGCGCTCAACACCGTCCTGAACAGCCGCCAGGTTGGCAAACTTCTTCCAAGTCCATCCGGCGTCCACGTCGGTGGAGAGAATGCGGTCCCACGTCTCCTTGAGGGTCGTGAACTCGTCACGGACGAAGCCGTGAAAGGCGGATCCAGTGCTCTTGAGCACCTGGAGGCCGACGATGCCGCTCTTGATGGTGATGCCGTCCCGAGTGACAGTGGCCTCGACGTTGCGGGTCTCCTGGCCGTCGCGCAGGAAGCTGTGGGGGTGGGGCTGGCCGTCAATGACCATGCGCGTCCAGCGGTGGACGGTCACGTCGATGTGGGCGGCGTTGATGTGGGCATACTTGTCGAGAAAGTGCTGGCCTAGGATACTGGCGTACAGCTCGGGAGGGTTGACAGGGTGCTCCTTGGCCTTGATGTAGATGGTGTTCTTGATGGAGTCGGTAGCGACAATAACGCTGTTATCGGCCTGGGTATACGAGGTGTCGATCTCGCCCTCGAGAAGGCAGCAGACGGTCATCTCGGTGACCGACTGCTGGCCAGTCTTCTCATCCTTGTGGACCTTGTAGACGCGGACATTGTCCTTGCCATAGCGGGCAGCAGAAAGGCGGGCCATCGTGTCGTTGATCGTGGTTTTTTTATGGCTTATGTTGAAGCTTGTAGACTGGAGAGGGGACCACGGCTCGGAGTTGATAAGAACGGTGCGGGGATGATGAGATCCGGGAATGAAAACAAAGATGGACGCTTTGGATATGCAATGACGACGAGCGTTGAGAGGAATTTGGGGCAAGCAAGTCTGGCAAGCAAAGCTAGATTAAGCTTATGCGGCGTTGTGGATATCGTCTGTAGCTGAAGAGTAGCTGGATGTAGAGAGATGGGACAGAGAACAAGAAGGAGAAGGAATCTTCACTTGAGACTGGGTTGAGGACAGGAGCTTTGAAGAATTATATACCAACTTGGAAGCTTCATCTGTCTGCAAGTGTCATCGCAGACAGGCGACTTCCCCCTTCCCACCACCTCCTACCTCATCGCCCCCCTTGACCGAGCGTTCCATGTGGTAACGCAGCTTGGGAACGGTGAATAACGTCCGATAACGAAATGGTTACAAGGACATATCGGAATGCGCCTTGGAGCGCAGCAGAGCACCAGGACAGTGGCGCGCGGGTGCGCGGCCTTCCGCCCCGTGCCCCATGTCCGGGAAGACAAAGACGTTCCCGCGGCGGTTCCTGGTGGCCCATCCACATCCAGATGTGTTGGTTTGACGGTAAGGAACGGTTAGCTTGCCCTCCTGTCTGTGGGGAAATCAAGTAACGTCGAGCTCCTCAGATGGGGTGGACCCTCCGGAGTCCGCCGAATGCCACGGGATTTGCATCCCAGAAGGCCCGCTGACGGCCCCTACGAGCTTACGGCCGCAGGAGCACTTCTGTTCCTGTTTGGACCCTTCTCTGCGCCGCCCAGGGAAGTTTGGCGTTGTCATCAGGTGCTGGATTTTCGAAGGCAGAATTGCTCTGGCTTTTATACTTCGGTTTCTTTTGCGGTCCTCTTGCCGTATCACCAACGGCCACAGCTCTTGTCGGTTCATACCATGAGATTACGTCCTTTTGCTCGCAACTGGATCTCAAGGTACACCCATGTGGAGATTGTTCAAATGTCGTTCAACAATGTTTGCATCAACCCGTTAACGAGAGAGGGTTGCACGGCGTTGAAAGTCTGCGGGGTCGGACCGCCGCAACGCCACAGACGGAGACTCGATTGACATCGTACGACGGCATGGCCC
The DNA here is from genome assembly GCF_000213175.1 of Neurospora tetrasperma FGSC 2508. Taxonomy (NCBI): domain Eukaryota; kingdom Fungi; phylum Ascomycota; class Sordariomycetes; order Sordariales; family Sordariaceae; genus Neurospora; species Neurospora tetrasperma. The sequence continues at coordinate 898,424 of NW_009799101.1, forward strand.
GAGCGCTATGTTTCCCGTCGCTGTCAACAGCATCATCATCATACTATAGGTACTATCTATCGGCATATTGATAGTTCTTATCAGAGCCTTATCACTTACACTATGTGTAAGATCTGCTCCTTTGGTTGCGATATTTTGTCAGTTCTCTGCTAGAATTCTGGGATTCTAGTCAATAGTTCACAGTCGTTTGGTAGGAGAGGCTGGTTAACAAAGCCATCGATATCCAGACCATTCAAGAAAGAGAGCGGGTATATGGAGTTTGGGTTTCACTAAAGGCTTACCATGTACTCTGTCTCAGGTAACCAGAACCAATGGCTGATTTATCCTCCAACCTTGGAAGGTTGGAATATCAAGTCACGGTTTGAGGTCTTGGTCATATCAAATTTGGATCAGCTGCCAAGGATCGACTGTAACTTTACTATACAGTCCATCATTTCCCTTGGTTGAAATCTTCACCTTCCCAATGTATTGACCAGAGCTCTTACTCCCTGAAACTTTCCAAGCTTGATGACCCGTTTGCAGACGTCAGATTTCTGTTTGTTCATAGAGTGGATGGACGCAGCTTGAGCATTTCTATCTCCTCTGTGATCTTTCAAGAGAAGGTATCCTCATCCGAAGAGGCAAGCGCCCACATAACCCTGAGACCATATGATGGAAGAACAGCAATGCTATGGACTTTCAGACACCAAAGCCAGAACGTAGCACGAGGTATGGGCAGGGATGTGGAAAATCCTAGCAAGACATAGCCAGCAGGTATACTTACATATGAGAGTCCGTCCAGTATATTGTAATGGACTGAGAAAAAGCACAAAGAGGACTGGAAGAAGCCATGGCGTAAAATACCCCTTTTGGGTTAACAGGGCCTGTCAGGGTTATAGGCGTGGAAACTGGGCTTGAGTGGGGGCTCAATTGTTAAGTGGGATCCATCTCCAGGTCCACAGCAGTGCACCGACCAGTGTGTATGCCCTGACCGAACATCCAGGACATCGATCCATCCTATTGCAATGACGGCGGTACCCCCGTTGTGATTGTGCGAGAGTGCAGTGCAGTGTACAGTCAAGATACAGCCGCATTACAGTATCATATTCCGAAAGGTACCACTTTGGCTACCTGCGTGCGACTACAGCCATCATACCCAACCCCTCAAGGGCGACGAACGGCTTTACTAAACGACGCCAGCACATCCCGACGACGGGAGGCGCATGCGACCCCGCTCATCTACCGCGTTCCTCTAGTACCTTTGACGTTCAGTTGACAACCTGGGAATAGCAACACCTGCAATTGTCCGCCAGCATGACAGACGCGGAGTAGCAAACTGATAGCCTAACATAACCCGCGGAGACCGAGACAAGAAGACCTCATCTGACTACGAGAGCGACAAGACGAAACACCAGCCTCTCCGGCCGGCGCCCAGGTGGTAACCAAACCACAACTCCTGTTCCCCTCGAGAACGCCGCCGGGAATCGATGCGCAACAGGACACACAGGGCTCCCCCTCGACTGGCGAATCCGAGTCTGAAAATCCAAATCGAATGCCTGTGACGATAGCGAGCCCGGAAGCGGAAGCGTCCTGCGTGGAGGACAAATGGCTGGGCCATCCACCATGTTGAACGCATCAGCAAACCCCCAGAACGCCAGATCCTACTCGTCGCAACAGCCCGGAACCTCGCAGACTTCCCGAGTGAGCTTCGATCGCGATGGCGTGCAACCCCCGGGTCCCGCCCAGCCCCAGAATGGCGGTCGGAACCTCGCCGCGTCCGCCGTGAGCTTTGCCCCGCGCGGTACCGCTCTCAACCCGTCGCCCATGCCAGGTAGCTTCAGTTCGGACCTGCGAAGCCAGCTGAACCTCACCCGTACTGGGTCTCGCCCCGAAATGTATGCCCTCGAGAAGCTGGACGAAAATGCGGACGAGACGCATGACCAACCCCTGTCGCAGTTACGGGAGGAGTTGAACCGCGAGATGAAGATCAAGGAGGGGAGCGAGAATATGTTGGAGGCTCTGAATACCAAAAAGCCAAAGCAGGCGAAAGAACAGCGAGCGAGGATCGAGGCCGAGCTGAACTCTTCCACTCAAAAGATCAAGGAATTGCGTCGCAAGATCACGGCTGCCCAAACCACCAAAGCAACACCGACGACTCCCGTCAGGTCCAGAACCACTGCCTTTCTTCAGGATTCGAATGGTATGCGCTCCCCGCCGAGTGCTTCAAGGAGCGGCGCCGGTTCTGATTTTGACGAGCCGACCGAGTCTCCCACGTACGCCCTTACCGAGCTCCTACAGGCCCTCGAGGTCGATGGCATGACACCGGACTACTATGTTTCGAGGGCAAACAGTTTGGTGGATCTCTTCAAGCGTCATCCAACTCTCAAATACGACTTGGTGTGGTCCATTTTTGGCCTTCGCATGCAGGTCATGCTGATGAGCGAAAGTCGCGAAGTCGTTGCTGCAGGCTACAGGATGATACGATACGCCATTTCTGATATAGCGTCTCTCAGGAGAATTCGTGCCCTGAATACGGATTACCTGGTTACATGGTGCGTTCACTTCTGTCAGTGTCCATCTCAGTCCAAGACTAACCAAATTCCCCCAGGTCCTTGATCAAAGACCGTAAATCGGACGTCGAGCGTGAGCAGGCTCTCAAGTTTGTTCGCGCCTTTCTCGATGTCAAAGACGGCGTCAAGGAGATCTCGAGAGCAGTCGTCCGAACCATCGCTGCGATAGCTGAGGAGCCTGATGAGCGGCTACGGCCAATCTGCATAGAGACTCTGGCCGAGATTCTTATCCGCGATCCTGCCCTGCTCATATCTGCTGGAGGACTGGCGCCACTGCGCGACGCCTTAGCTGACGGATCATACAAGGCCTCGGAGAGTTTGACAAGTGCTTTCCTTTACCTCCTGGATGCGCCACAACGACGCAAATACCTTTGCGCCGGTAACGAGTTGGAAATCCTATTCACCGCGTTCACCGACGACCTCTCAACCAACGAACGCATTCTCAAGCAGAACTCTAGGGCTGTGGCATCGGCACTTAAGACATGGTCTGGGCTGATGACTTTGTCCATGTACAACTTTCGTGCCATCAAGTCCATGATTCACAGCATGGTCGTGAACACAGGACCAATACGAGAGACCATCCTCGATCTCCTCTACTCGTTGTTCCGTATCAAGTCCCCGGCGTGGGCTACCTCTTTTCTGGCCGGTAGGCGACTCACCACTTACGGTAGAGTTACGAATCTCAGGTCTACGTCCACCAAAGGATCACATGGCGACTTTGATGATGATGGTGGCGAACAGGATTTTGCTGAGCACTATACCGCACTATTGCTGGCCATCTTCGTCAAGTCTGGCGTGGTACAGGGCCTCCTAAGGCTGACCCAAGAACTTGACAATCCGCCTGTCAAGCGGAAGGCAACCCTGCTTATAGGAGAGGTTCTCAAACTCGCAAGCCGTCTTCTCCCACCGTCTGTGAGTAGCAGTCTGCAGATGCTGCCAGAACTGTTCAGCGCTGCCGCCAATCTTAAAGACGAGAAACATTTTATTGCCTCTGGAGTAGTATATCAAATAAGCAGCGTCAGCAAGACGCTCTACAGATCATCGCCAACAACATTCACCCCTTCGGTGGTACCATCGAGCAACTCTTTGGATCTGGGGATACTGGATGACCATCCCAAAAGCAACTCCGCCATCACATTTGATGATGCGACATTCCGACAGCTACTCGTTGATTCACACGTCCTAAGCAGCTCCAACTATGCCAAATGGAATTGGGACATAATATTGAGGGTAATCGAAGGGCCCCTGACAAGTGGAAAGCGGCTCGAAGAGGCCATAAAAGCATCCAAATTCATAAAGCGTATTATGAGCTTCTACCGCCCGTTCAAATACCGGTTCTCGGAGGTCAAGAGCACAAGAAACACGCAAAAGTACGTCAGAGTGGGATGCTCTCTCATGCATACTCTGTTACAAAGCCCCGAGGGCTGCAAATATCTCTCGGATAACAAACTTCTCAGGCAGATTGCTGAATGTCTGGCACAATGCGACCCAACAAGCGGGTTAACAGCACAATATCCAATGTTTGCTCGGGATCGTCTCACAGATACTCTGTGCGGAGGTTACTTTCCCATGCTCGGTATCCTTACCGGGGACCAGAAGGGCATTCAGATGCTCGATAGGTGGCGTATCTTCAACATGATGTATCGCATTGTTGACCTGAAACAACGCCCCGACATCATCAAGCTGATGCTTGCAAACTTCGACTACTCTTTACATGGCCACCCACGAGTACTCCTTTCCAAGGCCCTAACGGCTGGGACGAAGGACATCCGGATCGACGCCACAAATGCCTTGCGCAAGTATGCCACGCGGCCAAGGATATCAACGCAGGGCCAGGAACCAAGTGACTCCAAATGGGCCATTCAGCTCCTGGTAACTCAGCTGTATGACCCAGACATTGAAGTCTGTGCCACGGCTGTGAAAATTCTTGAGAAGGCCTGTAACACCAAGAACAATCTCGAGTACATCGTCGAGTGTCGACCAGCGTTAGATCATCTAGGAGAGATAGGGGCTCCCCTTCTGTTGCGCTTTCTTTCGACCTCGATCGGCTACCACTATCTTGACGGCCTAGACTACATCAGCAACGAAATGGATGACTGGTTTCTTGGCCGCAACGATTCATACGTCAGCGTCATCGAGGCAAGCCTTGCCCGTTCCTTCCTAGAACACCAAGACGACCATACCAACCGCATCAGTGTCTTCGATGACGAGCAAGAAATCGAGGCGGACAGTCATGTTCCTCCACATTTCTACCGCGAGCTCACCCGAACACAAGAAGGCTGCAAGCTTCTGAGGGAAAAGGGACACTTTGACGAATTCGCGGCAACAATCCGCGAGTACGGTATGCAGTCAGATGATCCAGAGATGATCGTCAAGGTCAAGGGCTGTCTGTGGGCGGTGGGCAATGTTGGTTCCATGGAGCTCGGCGCGCCATTCCTGGAGTCCTGCGACGTCGTAGAACAGATTGTTCATATTGCCCAGAACCACGAGGTGATGAGTCTTCGTGGCACGGCATTTTTTGTCCTCGGTCTCATCTCGCGTTCCGTCCACGGCCTAGAAATCCTCCTCGAGAACGGATGGGACGCCAACACCAACGTTCTCGGTAACTCACTAGGCTTCTGTATCCCCTCCGACCTCTCCAAACTCTTTTCTCTTAAACCGTGGCAATACATCCCCGTAACGGCCATCCAGCTGCCCGACAGTCAAAAGACCGAGACCACCAAGCTTCCCGCCATCCCCTCTCGCCCGCGCTCACAGAGCTTAATCAACGCTATCAAGGAAGAAGAGGAGGAGAAGCAAAAGGCGGCGGCGGCAGCGACGCAAATGAGCTCCAAACCCGACAACAGCACCGCCACCCAGTCAGCAGGCAACCCACCGCCGGCCGAAGATTTGGCTCCCAGGAATGAACTCGATCCGGACCCGACGAACCAGCGCATCCTCGAGCTCATCATCGACCTGGCCAACATGGTCCTCTATCGCCGCTCGCGCGCCGAGCTCCTGCAGATCAAAGCCACCAAGAAGGCTGCCGGCTTCAACCAGCCGCAGCTCTTCAGGAAGGTCATGAGCCTGCTCGAGTGCCACCACTACCGCCTGCAAGACCGGAGCATGATTGTCGGGTTATTCGATAAGTCTGTGATGCGAGTAGTAATCTTCGAGGAAGGTCAGACAACAAGCGGGGAGAGTGAGATGGAAATGGACATGGAAGAGGACGAGGACGGTGACGAAGACGAGGATTATGGTGATGCGACCATGTCGGCTGCAGGGACGAATTCCGTGAGGGAGGAGGTCGAAGAAGACGAAGTCCAAGTCCGAGATGGGCGGCGACAAGAGAGTTCCGATGACATTAGGATGGGGATGAGTGAAGACGAGGAGGAGGAGGATGATGAAGAGGATAAGTCGTCCTCTCCCGCCCTCAAAGAGCGAGATCTCCACCGTCGCGGTGGTCAGCACGGTCATCTCCACCATGGCGGGCTGGAAGAAGCAAGAAGGAGGTATGCCATGAACCCGCCACCACGTGGTGTCGTCGGTGTACAACAGGTCGGCGGAATCAGCGGTGGCGGCGGCGCTGTTGTTGGAAGCTTTGGGAGCTCGATAGGTGGCTCAGGCTCGGTCTCAGGCTCGGTGGACGAGCAACAGAGGACAGAACGACAAAGGAGTATAAGTGACCCGGCGGACTTGGAGAGGCATTCCATGATCAGAGGGCCGTTTAGGTAGCGTGGCGGCTGTAAGGCGGTGATCGCGGTGGGTGGATGCTTTTTTGTTCCAGAGTTGGTGTCGTTTTTTTTTTTTTTTTTTTTTCAGGATATATAACCCTTCGGCGGTCGCGCGAGCATTGGAAGGAGGTCGGTCGGTCGGTCGGTCGGTCGGGCTGGACTGGGCAGGCAGGCAGTCAGGCGTAGAGGATATGTAATATTCTCAATGTCTTCTCGATCCCGTTGGTGTTCATCTTGGCTGTCTATATACAAAGCTAGCTAGATGGACGATATACAGAAGAAATGGGGGCATGTGAGCGGATGAGGTGTCAGCGGTCGGTTGGTCGGTCGCTTGGTTGGTTGGTGTTTGTAGAGCGGATGGAGCATATATGGATGGGGTTCCTACACTACATAGCGAAGCTGTGATCTCTTTTTTCAAGGTGACGCGTTTTCTAATCTGGATTTTGTCTTCTCTCTTGCATCATGACTTCATCTGAGTGCGACATTAGTGGCGTTCTTGTTTTTTTCTCGTTGCGATGGGCTGGTCGGTGAGTTGATTCTCTTCTGCTATGTATGCGTATGTGGGCGAGGCAATATGGCTTTTTGCAGGATGGACATCTAGGATGAGGTTGGTATGACAAACTCGGCGTCATCCCTTTTAAGTCTTCCATGTTCAGACAGAGAATAGAACAAGCTTCTTCGGGCGTGGTGGGCGTGTGGGCGGCCCTCTTATGGTAGTTGTTGCATGTTTTCTGACTTGTTCAGCGGTCCGGTGACTTTCTGGGCTGGGTTTACAGCATGAGGCAGGTGAGATTGGTGAAGGGCAGGCAGTCTCACGGGCCTCGCACCTTGAGCTCCCTAAGTCTGATATCCCCTCAGTCACACAAGTCGAAATCCGGATCACCTCTATAACTCTTCAAGAAATGATGGAAAGGGTAAGCATCGCGTTTCTCTGGTATGAGCTCGCACTGTTTACTGTCTCTCGACATCCCACACGGTACTGATTAAAGAAATGGGACCCTGAGATTTGTCAAAACGAAGTGATTTTCTCTCTTTCTAATCGCACACTGCCGAGCTAGATGACCTAAGCTGACTAAGGTATCAATGGGAGGAGGATTATAGCGGTAGTGTTGGTTGGTGGTTGATAGTTAGAGTACAGAGGAGAAAGTAGGAAGAAGTAAAAGGGATTTGCCCTTCTTTTGCCAAAGCCAAAGCTTTTTGCAAGATCAGAAGAGGTAAAGCGGTTCCAGAACTGATCCGGTTTCCCAAGTCTTCTTCCCAAACACAAGGTTGCGGATGCTGGCGTGCGTGCGTGCGTGTATGTTGTGTCAGATTACACTGTACATTGCTGTTGTATGTTGTTTCCCTTCTCCTTTCCACATTGATTGGTGTGCTCTCCCTCTCCTCTGCTATCCTCTCTCCTCTCTACCTTTCCCAAGTCCTCCTTTGAACATCCTCGCCTCTTAGATATCGCCATAGCTCGGTTTGATTCGGCGCTTTGGTTGTTTCCCTCCTCTTCCTGCTCCCCGTTTCGGTCCATGTCCGCGTCTCCTTGCCTTTTCTTAGCAAAGCAGGGTCATGACATGAGCTAGGAAGAGTTGTTGCAAAGTACCGATCCCCCAAAAAAGCCAGATGATGATAATTGAGTATAAGACAGACCGCAAACTGCGTGACAACAACCTCGTTCAAACGTGCCTTCACCACTTGATAATCCCCATTCACCCAACCATCACCCCCTGTTTTACCCCTTTCCCACAACACCCCAAGCCGGTAGCTGTTCTCCTCGTAGAGAGCTAAAAAGGACAAAAAGCCCATTTGGGCCGTGATATGACGTATAACAGGTCATATAGCAGCAGACAGGATCAACTCAAACCCGCTGTAGCCCGCACCCGGTACGCCAAGTATGAGGTTAGGCCATTAACCTACACTTTTGATGCGAGTAAGAAAACATAAATGCATAATAATAAAATGACTGGGAAGACCATTCTCTTCCCGCGTGTACGTTGTTGCAAAGAATCCCTAGACCAGACAGGTTCGGGCGAGGCAATTGGGGAGAAAAAAAGCAGAAAAAAAAATACAAAAATAGGTAGACCGTTAGGTATTCGAGGACAGAAGCCAAAAAAAACCGGTATTCCATTTTGACCTCCCTGCACCCACACCAGCCTAACAGCCCGCAATCTCCAACCCCCTTTATGACGCCGATTGTGTAGTACGTGATAGCCGTGCTATGCCAATGTAAAATGTGAACCCTGTCGCTCTGGTACTGACAGAGTGCGAGCAAACGGCAGAATAGCAAGGGTGATGAGACATGAAGAGAAGGGAAATCGTAAAAGACATGATGAGTGCTCAAACCCTCTAATAAGGGGAGCTCGATCATAACAGTCATTTTTAACCACTCTTTCAGTTCTACAAGAGAACAAAGGGTGTGAAGCGTGTATCGTCATCATCACTCCTCGTTATCGCTCTGGGCTGCAAATAGATTGGCCTTCGATCGGCGTTCTTCTTGCTGTTGTCGCGGCTCTTCGTTATTCACGGTCGGTTGTGATGGCGTACTGTGTCGGGCTCGAGGGGCGGGGTTGCCTGGGGTGACCGACTGAGGACCGGCGTGCGTCTGATGTGATGACGGTCCTTCGCACTACGTAGAAACCATCATTTGATTCATAGCCAGGCGGCCTGTGTCGTCGTCCATCATGGGCAGGCCGTCCATCGGGTTGCCGCGCTGCTCCATGGCGTTCATTCGAGCTTCCATACTGTTCAACCGAGTGTCAACAATGTGGCCGCCGCTCATACCACCGTTCGTCATGGGCCCATTACCAAGATTTCCGCCTCCCATATTAGCCGTAGGCATGCTCGGGGTGCCCATCGAGGGCACGCCGTTGCCGCCAAGCATCGATGGGCGGCCACTTTCAATCGCGTCAAGTCGCTTCTCCATGTTGTCGATTCGCGCCAGAATGGTAGAGACATTGGCCTCTAGCCTCTGAAAGCTCGTAGTCTGATCGTGCTGCAACCGGTCAATTTTGTTGGTGATGCTGCGGATGCTTTGTGCGATGGGGGTGTTTTCCTGTCCTGGCACAGCGGCGGGTATACGCGGCTCATGATTGTGACGAGCCTCCTGAACTGCGAATCGCCACTGGTTGCCGAGATTGACTTCACAAACCGCCTTCGCGCGCCAGGGGCAGTCAACCTTGCGAGTGCTGGGGTTGCGCTTCTTCGCGGTGCTGCTGTACTTGACGCCGCCGCGGTCACATACGAGGTCGTAACGCGTCGGTTTGCCCTCACGATAGTTGCTGGCACGCAGCTTGACAACTCCGTAACCCTGATCCTTGGCAACCTTTTGAACCGAGGCCAGCAAATCCTCAAAGGTGCGATAGATACCCTCAGGTGGCGGGGCCAACGCGGGCGCGGGTGAAGGGGGGGGCATTGTGGACTGCGCGGTCGAGTTCGTCACGGGTTGCGTCCACCCGGACAGGTTGTTGTAGCCGGCGCTGGAGGTGGCCACGGTGACAGGGGAAGGGGATGAGTCGTTGGGAGCGGAGTGGTTGGGGTACGTGTTGAAATTGACGCGATCCGTAGTACTCGACGGGGCAACAGACGTACGCTGCTGCTGTTGCTGCTGTTGGGCCTGTTGGGCCTGCTGCTGCTGCTGTACCTGTTGTTGTTGCTGCTGCTGCTGCTGTTGCTGTTGCTGTGCGTGGTGCTGAAGCTGGAGCTGCTGATGCTGGGAACGCTGCTGATGGTGTTGCTGATGGCTGGCACCGTTATCGCCGGTCAGGTTGCTGAGCGAGGTGAGGCCGGAGTTGTCGGGCTGCGGGGCGGGGGCGAGAGACGACGAAGGCGGATCGGGGTACTGTTGGTGTTGAGGAGCGTTGTAGCCGTTCATCAAGCCGTCAGGGTCGGCCGGGACCTGGTGGGATCTGGTGTCGAGCTGTTGCGATGCAAAGGTGGGAGGTTGAGCCGACACCGTGTCGGGGTGGGCGCGCACGGCCTGCGGATGCTGGTGCTGGTGCTGGTGCTGCACCTGGACCTGCTGGTGATGGGCTTGGTGTGGGTGAGCACCGGGGTGTGGCTGCTGGACCTGGTGGGTTTGGTGGGCGTGCTGCGAGTGCTGAGGGACACCGTGCTGTACAGTGTGCTGGTGCTGGCTCTGGACGGGGTGCTGGCCCCAACCTTGGCTCACCGGGACTACTCCAGGGCCCTGTGCGGCAGCAGCAGCGCTGGCACCATTTCCGGCGTCAGGGACGCGGGTCGTGCGAGAGGGGCGCTTGCGCGAGCGTTGTGGCTGGGCGTGGGCTTCCATTGGCGACAGACAGACAGCAGCGACGGGCTGTCTTTTTGTCCAGCACGAGAAGACGAAAAGAAAGTAAGCAGGACGGCTGGTATAGAGGTACGGCACAGGCTATGCGTGACGGGGGGGACGCGAGAGCGAGGGACTGCCGTGGATCTCCGTACAGGTTGTACGCACTGGAACGGAACAGGAAGCAGAGCGCGCGGGCGGGCAGATGGAAAGGACAAGCTGCTGCTGCTGCTGCTGCTGCTGCTGCTGAGTGGTCTGGTGGTGGTGCTAGGTGCAGTGATGAGAGCAATTGAAAGGTTGTTGGTGCTGTCTGTGGTGACCAAGCCAGTCGCAGCCAGTGGAGGGATACTGTGTGCAGTTGGGGTCGTGCTTGGTGCTTGGGGGGGACAGGTCCGTGGTAGGCGAGTGGGCGGGCAGGTGGGATGAGCGACAGGTAAAAGTAGTACTGTGTGTAGCACTCACAGTGGGCAGACTTGGACGATTCCTTGGTTGCGAGACTTGGTTGCAAGACAAGTTGAACTTGGTCGAGACCTAGAGGCAAGGTATGACTTGAGCGAACTGAAGCCAGAACCACTACTTGCAAGATAGACCGCAGCCCGTCTCTTTCTTGGATGCGTCGTCGAGTGCCTCGATTCGATGCCGGGGCCTTTTTGCCTTGCTGGAGATCAACGTCGTGCACTCGGATGAAGGTCGTTCCGTCTCGGACGCTTTTAACGGCCTAGACTTAGCTGTCTGTTTGTGAACCACGCCCCGGTAATGTCTGAAAATTTGATGAGCAAAGTTTGATTGAGAAGAAGGTGGCTTGCCCTCGCTCCTCTTTCCCATGGAAGTTTCCCTCCGGTTATTTGCTAGCACAACAAGGCAACTCCGCGAAAAATTCATCCATATGAGCTTGGGCCACCTCTGGGATCCCACGCAGTGAGAAGGAAACGTTCCCGTACCAACTGCCCGCCCTCCACCACCACGCACTCCTGCCAAACCCACAGCGCGCGCACCCTCTTGGCCTTTTGGCCCCCCCCCGGCAAGCCCAGCCAAATGCATCCAAGCCGGATCACTAGCTCGCTCCAGGCGCAAGGAAAACAAAGCCTGGGCCCGCACACCGGGGCCTTGGTGCTTTGTACCTGTAGAGGTACCTTTCCCATCTCAACCTAAATGTCCACCTCTGGCCAGAGACACCTGTTCGTCACCACCCGACAACCGACACACCCCCTTCCCTTTTCCAAGCTCGGCCCTTCCCTCTGTCTTGCGCTTCCCGCACCGACTCTCCAAAAGACGCCCCTCTTCCGTCTACACTATCGATCCATCAGCCACGACTTTGCACCAATCCAGAGCTCTGGACATCACACCGCATCCCTCCCTTTTCTTTGTTTCTTCTTTCTCCGTCCGGCCAGACCCCCCCCTCTCTTCCCACGCAGCACGCGATTCAATCATTCAACGACAGCTGCCCGTGAATTACCTAGGTACCTAGAAGTAGGTAGTACCGCTACACGGGGCGCCTACGCAGTAGGTACGCTACGCTATCCTACCTTACGCACCAGGCCGTAGCCCCCGAGACCACCTCAGCCAAGCCGCGTGCCTTTCCTGGTGATTCCGCATCCATTCTCCTTCCTTGCTCAACACCCTGGTCCCTGTCGAGGTTCCCGTTTCCTGGTCGAGCTGACGTTCACCAACCGTCCCGCCTGGCGATAACAACGACTGGTTCAAGGGCCTGATATCTATTCCCACCATCGCTCGGGACCGACTGCGACTTGTCAATCTCTGCCCCACCTGACATATCCCGTCCGTATCGGTGACTGCTGTCTCCGTTATTAGCTTCGCAGCCCCCCTCCAACTGCGCCTGGGCTGTGAGAGTTGGCCTCGGAGTGTTCGTTGCGGTGCCCTGTGATTCAACAGAGGACCGGATGCGGAACTGGATCGCCATTGCATTTGGCATTCCATGTTGTTTCGCCGTCTTCCCCCTCTGGATTATCACGCCTGCTGTCACGTTGTGCTTCGCTACGCGTTCTAGAACCTTGCGGTCCGAGCTACTTGCACCCCAAGGACCCGTCGCTGTGCCAGCACAGGAGCGCATCCTCGACAGCCGCCATGGCAAACAACCACACGCAAACGCCCAAAGATGCTAGTTTCCAGGAAGAGGAGCGTCTCGAGGATGCGCTCGACTACCTGAACGAGCTGCACGTGCAGGCAAGTCGGAGACATACCGGTTATCGTCCCCTCCATGGATCTTATTCTAACTCGCCATCTTTGGGCCAACAGCTTCAGCGTCTTCGCTCTGCCATACCGCGCATGTTTCACCCCATGGCCGTGAAGTCATCCACACGTATGTGCTATCTTCCGCCCGATGGGCAAACACATTCGGACACCCATAGCCCTATCCGGGGCATTTCGCATAGCTAACATTGTCACTAGCCCAGAATACATTCGCCGCATTTTCAGATGCGGTGCAAGACACGGGGAAGGAAATTCGCCAGTTCAAAGACACTATGTTAAGCAGCGAGAGCGAAAAGGTCTTCAACATGGCCAACGAAAGCCGGCGAGCAAATCCCATGGGAATCAAGCCATGGAGAGCTAGGGACGATCCCGAATGGACGACGAGAAAGAGGAGAAAGCTGGACAACGGGCTCAAGCAGTCTTGACGAAGAACGATGGACCACGACACCAGCATATACATGCTTTTTGACTCATAATTTTCCTTGATAAGGGCTGGGATTGGCGCCGGGAGTTAGGGTCGGTTTGGGAAGACATGATTGCGATTCTAGTGGGCTGCTCCGGTAATACCCAACGAGTTATCAAGTAGCAGCATAGAGGGATTTCTGGGCGCACAGTTCTTGCATGGGAATAGTTGGCTGCGTTCATATCACCTGGAAGGATGCAGTGAAAACTGAAGCGGTCTGAGAAGCAAAGTTACGATTGCGATTGGTCGTGATCTCACATGTCGATCGAGGCAAACATTTGCTAGTCACTAATAAACGGGGGGGAGGATGCGAAGTGGTACGTTCTTACATTGGGGTGCAAAGAAAACTGGCATGGCTGACGTTGATAATGCGGTAATGATGGCTGATGCCAAGGCAGATTTAGTAGAGCCAGCGTTGTCGTTGAAGGTTCACATTCACAAACTATCGATTCCTCGTTGTCACCATGTCTTGCAACAAAGGGGTGACGTGACGTGACAGCTGGTGCGTGCTCAAGTTGATAGTTGAAGGTGGACAGTGCACCCTGGCAGCTGGCTTCGTTCGTTTCAATCGGCCTTTAGCCTTGTCCGGTGCTCATCCACAAAATGGCTGAGAGCTAGAGCACCAGCCACATTATTACTTAAGCAGGATTAGCCAGCTTTCGCGGATGGCACTGGGCGGCAGCACCGCGCACTGGGGCTGGGTGGGGCTTGCGCTGGGCGCCCGCACAGAAATTTCCTAACCACCAATCTTCAAAATTCATCCACTTCGCAGTCGTGAGCGATAGTTTTGCAGCATCGAAACTCGACAGCAACACCGCAGCAATGGCGTCTTCTCGTGTCACCTACCGCCGCCGCAACCCGTGAGTTTTGATCATTTTTAACATTTCCATGAGGAGAATTGCTGGAAAAAGGGAGAACACGATGGGCTAACTTTTTGCCTTTTCTTCACACAACAGCTACAACACCACGTCTAACAAGACGCGGATTGTTAAGACCCCTGGCGGTCAGCTGCGTGTTCTGCACATCAAGAAGCGCGGTACTGCTCCCAAGTGCGGTGACTGCGGCATCAAGCTCCCTGGTGTAAGTTATCACACTTTTTGGCGATTTTGCGAAGCAGACAAACTGGGGAGATGAGGTGGGGGGAGTACCGAACGGCCAAACGATTCGACCGACTTGCGCGAAGAACGAACCACGTCCCAACGACCAAATCACGGAAGATTTACAAACTTGGGAGGACTGAAAGCAAATACGCTGCCCGGCAATGGTGGGGGATGGAGAGGACCGTGACGGCGACGACTACAGCGAGAACGGCGGAGACGAGATTGTGACCGACAACGTGGCCCGGCCCCCCCCCCCAGCATGACAGATCTTGAAGGAGGAACTATGGATTACCGCAACGACTGCGACGCGCCGAAACACATATGCTGACGGAGCCTTTGCTATCACACAGGTCCCTGCCCTCCGCCCCCGCGAGTACGCTCAGCTCTCCAAGCCCAAGAAGACTGTCCAGCGTGCCTACGGTGGTTCCCGCTGCGGCAACTGCGTCCGCGACCGTGTCGTCCGTGCTTTCCTCATTGAGGAGCAGAAGATCGTCAAGAAGGTCCTCAAGGAGCAGAGCCAGGCCGAGAAGTCCAAGAAGTAAACAAGTTAAATTGTCAGCTTTCTTTGGGTCTTTGTCTTGGGGGAAATCAACAAATATGGTTGCGCAAGGTTGACGGTCTCATTGCTTCGGTGTTCAATTGGGAAAAGGGGGCTGCACAGCATTGCGATGCCATAACACAGCAACACAATACAGCCGGGGATTTATCGGTTGTCTCTTGTTCTCTTAGGGCTGCTTTCTCACCCGGAATGAGGTTCCATCAATGAAACTGGACTTCAAGCCGTGCTCACACCGACCGAACCGAACCTGGGCAATGCTGCTGGGAGGAGATGAACAGCCGCCTAGGCGTTGCCCTGCCTCTGCTATATCTCTATATATCTAGATTTGGCTTAGGATTTGGAGGGCGTCCAGGCGTCCGTGGATGACTGCAAGACGATGAACCGCAAGACACTCAATACGACCGCCAAAAATTTGTGCAGCAATATCTGGTTTACGTGATAATGATAATACCCCAGTTTAAGTGCTTGTTTATTAGAATGTTCACTTGTTCCTCAGTCACGTTGTGGTGCTCGATTAGAGACTTTCCCCTCCAGTCTGTGTCATCTGAAAAGGGGGTTAGTTTGGGCATGCACCACCCGATCTTTGGCTAGCGAGAATATGACGTCGAGGCCTCATCGATTTCTTATTTTCAATCCCCAGTTATGAACACCTCATCTTCTCAAAAACATCAACCGTACATATCCCACCACTCATCACCCCCCCGCAAAAACGTACATGCCAACGCGATGACATTTTCAATCAATTGTTCCATGCGCTCAACAGTCCTCCGCTGTGCTGTTCAGCGCACAACAGCGTTGACTCTTCCCACCCCGCGTGTCTCAATCTCCCGCCCAACTTCATTCTCACCCTCACTTCTCATCATCACCGCCACCACCACCAACCACAACGATGCCGCCATCACCCTCTTTTCACCCGGCTTCAGACGCTTCACCACCACCCCTCAAGCCGCCAAACAGAAGAAACCAAAACTAGCCCACAACAACGAACCCGTCCCCGATTCTCCTCCCACCACCGACTTTGGCGAGATGGACATGCTAGGTCAGACGCCCATCCCGTCCACGGCTATAGACGAGTGCTTCCATGATGGGTTTGCGCTGAACAGTGGGGTACAAGTGACGGGGGGCAGTGGGGTGTTGTTGGTGAGTGGTGAGGCTTTTGAGTGGAGGCCTTGGGTGGTTGTTGCTGGTACTGGTACTGGTACTGGTACTGGTGCTGAGGGGGGGATGGGAAAGGCGGCGATACCACCCAAAAGAAAGCTTGTGAATGAAAAAGGCCAGTGGGATGTGTCGAGTGAAGAGCAGTGGGGGTTTCTGGGAAGGTTGTGGCCTCGGCCTGGTACGTCTCTCTTTTATTTTTTTTTTCTTCCTTTTTTTTGTTTATTTTTTTATCGTATCCTCTCTCTCCCAATGACAGTGGATCGATGGCTACATACCTACCTCACCTCAAGGAATAAGGAACAACAACAGAACTAAACATTAACTCCTACCCAATGAAAAAAACAGACCTCCTGATCCTCGGCGTCGGCCCCTCCCTCCGTCCCCTCTCGCCTGCTACTAGAGCCCTGATCAACAGCATGGGCATCCGCGTCGAAGTGCTGGACACGAGAAATGCGGCATCGCAGTATAACTTGCTAGCGACGGAGAGGGGAGTGGATCAGGTTGCTGCTGCGTTGGTGCCGCTTGGTTGGAGGGAGTAGGCTGTGGGTTATGAGATCTGGGCAAGAAGGTTGGGGAGTAATGGTTATGAGGATTAGGAGGGGTGGGGGAGAGGGCGAAAGTATATGTATGTGGAAGTGACATTCGACTCAGGATGATTGGCTGGCGGCGATGATAACGGGACTGGGTGTCCATTAGGATTCGAGGCAGAAAGACAGAGCTCCATCCATATGCTGGGGAGGATATGGTTCCGGTGGTTAACAGAACAAAACAAGACGGACCAGAGCAGGACTCGATATCGTGGGGAGATGATATACGAGGTAGAGGAACAGATTAGATTAACTACAGATAGCCAAGTATAGAAGAGTATCGGGTGTATGTTATTTTGTATCTTGTTGGGCAAATTCGCTCCTCTCATCATCTTTGGCCTCTACGAGTTACTAGCGAGTCGGTTGTTCACTGAGTCTTTGTAAATTGTTTGTTTGGTCCTCTCAAATGCCGGACTTTACCTCCTTGCTCCGAACCAGGGAGGTATTTCGACATTTGTTATGGCCAGGATAACGAGATCAAGGAGATAGGCAGGGGCACCGCTCAACCCGATTTGTAAATTGCATCCACTTTCGTTGAGGTTTGTTGACTTCTGGTTCAGCCATTCGAATGTAAGGAAAGCTCTTAGTAATGATCTAGAAAGCCCAACGGACTCTGAGCATTTGATACATAATGGTACACTATATAACATCACTTATCAGCCACGTTGATGACAACTTCCAAGATAGCTCTGTCCATAGGTCTATTCGCGGCAAAACTGCTACTCAAACATGTGATTGTGCAAGGCTATGCTCGCCTCCTTTAACCATATTCCTACATAGACCACCTTGTGTGGCCAGTGCATATCATTCTCTTTTGTTTTGTCTAATCCCATACAGTCATGTCAGACACGCATAAGTCTACATAACAGAATTTTCCCGGTATGCCGTGACTTGTCCGAGGGTACAAACTCTTTTCCACACGACCTGATCTCTTTGATAGATCTAGAGCATATGCGAGAACCTAACCTTCATTTCGCGATCATTCATATCATGGCCAAGATCCTAGCTTGGCCAGTGGATAGCATTGAAAACGCCATGAACATTCGATCCATCTGTCGTCCTTTGCCGCTTCTAGTTGGCAGGGACAGTGGGGAACTCGACGGCGTTAGCCTGGGCCCAAGCCTCGAGGTTGGCGCGGGTGTTCTTGAGAGCACCGAGCAGACCCTGCTGGGTGTGGATGGCCTCGGCTCTGTGGACAGAGTTGAGGTTCTTGACCAGAGTCATCTGGTAGCAAGTGGCAGATCCCTGGCGAGCGATGATGGTAGAGTAGGCAAGGAAGAACTCCCAGATCTGAAGGATCATGTTAGTCGTGAACACTTGACAATACGACGGATGGATATTAAACTTACGCGGAACCATCTCTTGCCGTACTTGGCAACAACCTTCTCACGGTTGGCCATCCAGTTGCGGTACCACCTCCAGAGAGTAGCAGAGTAGTGGACACCAATGGTATCAACAGCGCGAACCTCGAAACCAGCCTTCTCGAACTGATCAATGTACCAGCCGAGAGGAGTAGAAGCGTCAGCACCAGGGAAAATGTGCTTGTTCATGAAGAGACCCCAGATCAAATCCTCGTACTGCCAGCTCTTACGGAGACCGGCGAGCTGGAAGACGGCAATACCATCATCATCGAGCATGTTGTAGACCTGCTTCATGAATCCCTTGAAGTGACGGACACCGACGTGCTCAGCCATCTCGAGACAGGTGATCTTGTTGTACTTGCCCTCAGGAACGGGGATATCACGGTAGTCCATGCACAGAATCTTGCTCTGCTCCTCGGGAATGCCAGCGTTGCGGAGAGCCTTGTTACCCCAGGCGGTCTGGTTACGGCCGAGAGTGATACCGGTAGCCTTGACACCATAGTTGACACTGGCGAAGCGGGCGAGGGTACCCCAGCCACAGCCGATATCGAGCAGTCTCTCGCCCTCCTGGAGGTCAGCCTTCTCGCAAACAATGGCAAGCTTGTTATCCTGGAGCTCCTCGAGGGTCTCCTCCTTGTTGGGGTCCGAGATGATGCCAGAGGTGTAGATCATACGGGGGCCAAGGAACCAGGAGTAGAAGTCATCACCGCGGTCATAGTGGTCGCGAACCTGCTCCTCATCTGGTGGCGCCAGCTCGTTAGCACAGTGTTCAAGACATGGCTTGGGCAGCAACGGAAGAAGGCGGAGACATACCCTGGGAACGAGTGTGCATGAGAACCTCGGGGATCATGCCAGTAACGAAGAACTTGATCAGGCCATAAGTGAAGCGGAAGCTGGCCCAGTCGTGGCGGTACTCCATGATGTCGAGAGCATCGCCGTTGAAGTCAACCTCCTCGTTGAAGTACATCTCGTGGAAGGTCTCCATGGGGATCTTGTTCTTGCCGCTGTACTTGAGCTTGTCCTCGGGGTTCTTGAAGGTGAGGTAGTGCTCCACCGGGCGACCGGGGAACTTGGCCTTTTCATTCTTGCGCGGGGAGAACATGGAATGGGCCACCCAGAAGCCGGCAAGCAGGGGGACAGTGGTGAAGAGGGCAAAGAAGAGGGTGGTCTTCAAGCCACCGCCGACTTTCCATGAGAAGTAGTAGGGGACACCGAAGAGGATGCTGAAGAGCGCAAGGTTGGAGAAGCTCTCGGTACCGGCAGCATCGGCGGGCAGCGGGGCATTCTTGATGGCGGGGAACTAGCACAGGGAACGGAGGGTTAGCGAAGCTCTACCGGACGCGTTGTTGAAGCGCGTCTTTCCAACACAGCAAGAGAGAGAGAGACATACAGTGGTGGTGCGAACACCACACTCCTCCTTGGGCTTTTCGGTGTTGGAGGGGGGCTGCGCGGGAGTCTCGACGAAGGTGTACGCGGGACTCGCGCCGCTGACGCTATGCGACTCCGACATGATGACAGAAGCTCGCCGCAGAGCAATGCGGTACGGACTCTGTGTGGTTGTGGGGGTAAAGAGAGGTGTGTACTTTGGGATCAGGAAGATTCCAAGTAGTACATGGAGAGAGAAAAAAAAAAAAAAGAAAGAATAAAAAAAAAGACTGAGGAGAGAAGAGGAGGGGGTGGTTCGTTTTGAGGACACTACTACGTGACAGGTCTCCAGCAAAAGATGGGATGAACTTGGAGCTAGTGCCCGGTTAGGTATGCCAGTGTGTCCCGTCCCATGTCCCAATCCCGGGCAGCTTCTGAAGCCGCCGCCGCTCTGTGTGTGGCCTGTGGTCCCAACTCCCAACCCAATGAGTAAACGGGCTACAACTTCCTCAGCAACGGTCTTAGCCCCGCCCCAGTTGATAGTACCTCAAGTACATGCTCTCACGCGTTCTCACTGGAGGTGCGCCCGGCTGGACCCCTAGGTCTCGCTGCGAGGTGCATGAGCTACTGGGCGGTGTGGATGCGTGGCTGGGATTGGGACAGCTGGCCGGCCACTTGATGTGGGGTTGTAACCCATTCGCCAGTCTGAAGATGGGACCTGAAGCTGTGCCTTGGCGGGACGGGACGACACCACGAACAATGGGCAATGGCATCAAACAGGACAGGTATTGTTTACCTACCTACCTACCTAGGTACTCAATCCTCCATTTTCACAAGCAGACCGAATGCCACTGCACAAGAAGTGAGTAGTAACCGTGCACGGGCACCCGGGGAGACCGCAAGGGTCCTCAGTCGTAACGCTTGCTCAACTTCAATCGATGTTCATTCGTTTCCTCCAAGCTGCATCACGCACTCAGGGTTCCCCAAACCACCTATGCTGGCACGGATCATATGCATCCCACTGCATCGTGGTGGGTGAAACAGTGATAGGGGAAAGAAAGGGGCATTCAGAATGTCCGGTGCTTCATTCCAAAGATACTGTAACCGAAGGCCGTTAATGGGTAAGTTGGAATGTTCTGTCTTCCTTCCTTCCGATATGGTCATGTCTTGTGTGTCTGTGTCTGGTCTTGCCCCGCGAAGATTCCGTGACCAAATCGGAGCTCTCCCGGTCTTATCTATGCCAGGACTCGAAGATGAAATCGAACAATCACTGGAGAAAACGAGGAAAGTCCCGCCATCCTTGTATCGACCCCATCCCATTAGCCAACGACTCGTAACGTAAGTGGACCACTATCCGCATCACCTCGATCGACAACATCCTCAAACTCACCTTTTTATCCCCAGACACCAGCTACGTTCAAGTATTCCACCTCTGAGAATCTAGATTGCACTTTGGCCTAGACCCCTATTCTATGTTTAGAAGGAGCCTAGCGTATGTCTTAGACGCAAGCGAGGAGCCTCAAGTCAACATTCGTTTGCATGTTATCGAAGACACTTTGCGGAAGTCTCATTGAAGCTCAAGCTGAAAGATCCAAGATCCTCCAAGATTTACTGAAAGGGGGTCGGTCGGTGTGTCTCACACCTCTCAAGCATCACCTCCAGCCATGTACAATCTTCCCTCCCATGGCCTCAACCTTGTCCTTTTGCCCTTCCCCCCTTCTTCGTTTCCATAGTTTCCGACCATCAACTTCAACTCCTTTTCATGCTCCGGCAACACCACCTCCTGCTCCTCATTGCTGAAGTTCAGAGCAACTACAACCCCTTTACCTCCGAATCTCTTGACGAACACAAACGTCTTCTCATTCTCGATATCACACGCCTCGAACGTTCCATGCACCAGCACCTCGCTATGTTGCTTGCGGAAACGGATCATGTCTTTCCAAAAGCTGAGCGTCGAATTCGGATCGTCGAGTTGCTTGGCCACGTTGATCTCGGGATACAGGTCGTGGACGTGCGCCCAGGCACCTTCCTTCCTTTCAGTGAACCCAGCATACGGACTGTCATCCCACTGCATAGGTATCCGGGCGTTATCTCTGCTCAGTGTCTGGAGGCTGCGCATTACGTACGCCATCTCCTCGGGGTCGTTGTTGGTCTTGGCGGCCATTAGCTTGTAAAAGTTGACCGACTCGATGTCCTGGTAGTAGTCGATGGGCCAGTCCTTGGGCACGTTGATCATGCCGATCTCTTGGCCTTGGTAGATGAAGAGGGTTCCCGTCAAAGAGCACATCATCAGCGAGAGCATCTTGCCCGAGAGGACGCGGTATTCGGGAGCGTCGGAGGCGAAGCGTGAAATGGAACGGCCTTGGTCGTGGTTCTCGCAGAAGGATGTTGTCCATCCATCAGTGCCCTCGATGAAGCGTTGCCACTTTTCGACAATCTTCTTCAGCACAGGTAGCTTCCACTCCTCAAAATGGTACTTATGGGTGCCACCTTGGCCGATGTCTACAATGTCGAACTGGAACACCATGCTGAGCTGCTTATCTTTGCGCCCAACATAGTCGAGCACCCTCTTCGGGTCGGGAGTGTGCGGTAACTCGCCGACGGTCATAGCGTCGTAGCGGTTGAGCACCTTTTCATTCATCTCGCGCAGGAACTCGTGCATGCGTGGCCCGTTGGCATAATAGCACCATGCCGGCTGCTCGTAGAAGCGTGAGTCAACGATGGGAGCATCGAGAAATTCTGTGGACTTCGAGTACCTGAAAGAAACCAATATTAGTTAGTGTCTGGTCCTGGTTAAGGAGAGCAGGGCATATAGTACTAACATGTTCACACAGTCAACTCGGAAGCCATCCACGCCCTTATCCAACCAGAAGCGCATGGCGCTGTCGTAAATGGCTTTGCGGCACTCTTCACTCTCCCAGTTGAGGTCCGGCATCTCCTTGGCAAACAGATGAAGATAATATTCGTTTGTATGTTCGTCATACTCCCACGCACTGCCTGAGAAGTAACTCCGCCAGTTCGTCGGTGGAAGGCGTGTTCCATCTTCGGCGTAACGAGGAGGCTTCCAGATGTACCAGTCACGCTTCGGGTTGTCCTTGGAGGATCGTGACTCCTTGAACCAGGCATGCTGATCAGAGGTGTGATTGACAACGAGGTCCAAGACCAGTCTCATTCCTCTAAATATGTGTTAGTACAGGTCCAATCATGGCATTGCGATACATGAGGTTTACCTCTTGTGGCAAGCTTCAATGAGCTTCTCCATGTCTTTGACTGTGCCGTACGGGGGGTAGACCTCCTCATAGTTTGAGACGTCGTATCCCATGTCAATCTAGCATATCAGACGTGTCAGCCAGTAGTTCCAAACAGGCTGTAGGAATTATGTAAACGAGTTATCAGCGCGTAACAACACAACCGTTAATGAGGAAGAGGCTTGTTACCTGTGGACTCTCAAACCTGTTACAACCCAAGTCAGCACTCGCGCTTCACCATCATGTTCAAAGTGTTGGACAACTGGCGCACACATACATTGGGGAAACCCAAATGATATCAACACCCAGGTTCTGGATGTAGTCCAACTTGCTGATGATGCCCGGTATATCCCCTAATCCGTCTCCATTTGAGTCCTTGAAAGACGCCGGGTAGATTTGATAGACCACTCCATCTTTCCACCACACTCTGTCCAGATTGTCGGCCATGGTGATGATTGTTTTCTGTAGTTCTTTCGGAGAAAACTAGATTCAGACTCGACAGGATGGCCAGAAACCACTCTGAAATAAGTTGTTGGGTGTTGTATCTGCTATTTTGTGAAGCCGACAGAAGTGAGTTGTAGAGACATATATCTCTCCAGCTTGCTTATAGATAAGAGAGCCGGAATCCACGTTAGGCATTACTGCAGTAGTTACAATCGACGTCAACAGTCCACCAACCTGAAGCTAAACTGCCGATCATCAGTTCCAAATACGATAAAGCAAGGAAGGCACAGCTGAATGGTCAATGCACAACGGCACGCCTGCCGATTCGCTGTTGTATGACACGAAACAAAAGTCCATCGTGATTTGATGTTTCCCCTGGTTCTGTAGACAGATTGTGGTTGCTTAGAACAGAAACACCAACACCTCATTGAACACGGTAAAGTCTTGACCGCGATGCCATCGTTAGGGCGGCCCCTTCTAAGGTAGTCTTGCTGTCATCATAATGCCGGTAGAAGGCGATATAATTGAAAGAGTCAAAAACGACTTCTTTTCTATCCAAAGAGAAGGAAACCAGAAAAGAAAATGAGGAAAGCGACCTTGACTTGAACTTACCAGCTCGGCATCTTTATCCTGTGACATATCGCATCCGAACATCAAGGAATACTGTGAAATCTCGTGACACTCAGAATGGCACTACAGGGTCAAACATGCCTGGCAGTTAAACCATTGCCTAATGATAAATGCAAAGCGATTGGCATAGCTGAACCCCGGCGACTGGTTTAGCCCGCGTCTGAGCCATTCTGATTTCAACGGGTTTCTATGATGCCACAAAGGCTCGGGCTGTTGGTTTTTAGGTTCCAGGAAATCAGGCACAATCCGTAAGCAGACTGCAACATTCGTGCCCGCCAGAAATTGTATATGAGACGGTGGTTTTGAAGTCCCCAACCTCCAGTGCCCGTAAGAACATAGAGAGAAAGTCCGGGCACCAGAAGAATTAAACGTATACTAGTATTCGGGGGTAGCAACGCATCTCTCCCGATATTTCGTGCGGGCATAGAATGTACATGATCGGACATCCATATGTCTGATATCTAGGAAACTCCAAAAAAATCATGGGCCGAGTTCTTGCAGAAGGTGTCCTCGGAGGTTGAGGCCAGACAGCAAGCGTATCAACTTGCTATCATCTGGCCGAGTCGTTATTGTGCCCGGCGCTCGGCTCCCTTGCATGGCGTTTATGTACTGCGTTTCGGGAATACCTTTCATGTTCGGCTGTTTGGTTGAACTATCGTAGAGACCTAGGAAACTCGGACCGGTCCCTCAATCTTTCAGACCGGATGTTCCGTTGCGTCGAAAACCTCCAGCTCATAGGTATCCTCAGTTAGCAAATACGTAGCATAAAATAAATATCGGAGCTCCTTGACGAGTACCTAGCCACGCTGATGGGGTTTGATGCGAACATGAGGCTCCAAGTTCTCAGACCAGTGCTACAGAAGGGGTCCTTATGCATCAGTCTGCAAAAGCTGGGAGGTTCCCCGAGCCCAAAACTGCAAGAGAGATACTGTCTTCTTCGGCGGCGGTGATGATGATAATGGTTAGCTGCTACTCCGGTCATGTGCTCATCGGGATGCGGAAGCCGGGACGATGCTTGGATCACTGCATAGACCGGAGGTCCTTCCTATCCGCCATCGATTCATGGTCAGCATATTCAAATATGTGGGAAAGCCCGCATCTTGGATCAGTCATGTGGAGGTGGATCGTATGCGGAATAGAGTCCAAGACCTACCGACTTACCTCTACCTGTCGTTCTAGACAACTTGATTTTGTTGAGCAAATCCACCGACACTAGTCGCCAGAGAGTTGCCCTTTCCCCCATTGTGCCCTTCTTGCAGTCCCTGGTGATCCTTCACTTCTTCCTTTCTCAAATTCTGCGTACTTCTTTCCCTTGAGGATAACCCATCCACACTGGAAAGTGGTTTGTTGCATGCCTACCTAGGTGCCCATATCAAGGAAACCACGCACGCGGTGCCGCAATGCAGAAACCATCCTGCCGCTCAATATTTTATTGCAGTTCCGCCACGAAATCTCAACTCCAAAGATGCATCTGCTACCACTTGACCACAAATGCAGCTCCCCCCTCTCGCTCTGGTTACGGGCATGACCGGCTTATGGAATAAACTGAAGCAGTACTGCACGCTTCAACAACTTCCCTCTCGCAGTTGGCCACTTGTTTCTTTTCCCCAAAGCTCCGTCATTTCAGTTCCTTTATAAGTACCCAGCCCGCAACCCCAGATTCTGATGGTGTCTCTTCTCCCATCACACGCTCTCTCCACTGACTTCCATATCATTCAAACTTGATATCAGTCGTTCTGAACGAAGCATCGATACGCTTTATCATCAAACCCATCTACCACACTATACTCTCCTGAACCAGAAACACCTTCTCGTATTTCTAGCATCACCAACAGTGTCACCATCACCAAGCTCGATAACTTTCGTCGTGTCGACAATTCCGTCACCTCAGAATCACCCTTAACGCATCACTACCATGTCCAATACCGACAACCTTGCCCCTCGAGGGCCACACGCATCCGGCGATGAGGAGAGAGCAACACCAACGCACCGTCCTTCCACCGCGGCACGCGAGAATGCCACACCTCACCACACCCAGTTCTTCGGTGCAGGCGAATATGACCAACATCTAGCCCATCTTGCGGAGAAGAAGGAGCAAGAAATGACTTTCAAGGACGCAGTCATTGGAGATTTCCGTTTGATAATGTACTCGCTGGGGTTCTCCGGGACTATCATCATGGAGGGCTATGGCTTGGCACTCCTCACCTATCTCTTCAGCGTCGAGCCTTTCAATGCCAAGTACGGTGTCTTCGACACCAACACCAGAAAAAATGAGGTATGTTGCACTTCTCGGCCTGATAGTGGTTGGAATCGTGACGTCTAGAATAAAGACAATGCTAACACGAATCTCTCATCAGCTTGAGTACAAATGGAAGGCTATTTTGCCCTTGTTGGCCCAACTCGGCTCGATCCTCGGCGTCGGCCTTACAGCCCCCCTCGTGAACTTTATTGGGTACAAGCGCACTGTTCTTCTGATGCTCGCCCTCTGCGCGGCATTTGCCTTCGTGCCCTTCTTCGCCCCAAACGTCCTCATTTTGGCGGGCGGCTTTCTGCTCCAGGGCATCCCGTGGGGCGTATTTCAAGTCGTTAGTCCCGCCTACTCCTCCGAGGTTGCTTCACTGCAGATGCGGCCCATCTTGACCACCTGGAACAACCTCTGCTGGATCATCGGTCAACTCTTGGCCTCTGCCGTTGCCTTTGCATTCCATGGGCTTCCAAATGCTTGGGCCTACAGGGTGCCCTTCGGCCTTAACTGGGCCTTCATCGCCTTCCTCTTCTGTGCCATTGCCGCTGCCCCCGAGTCTCCCTACTGGTATCTCAGGAAACACAGGCTAGGAGATGCTCGCAAGGCTACCAAGAAGCTCGTCCGCAAGGGATCCGAGGAGCGCACCGAGGAGAAGCTTGCTTTGATGCAGCACGCCATCTGCCACGAAATGAAGCACGTTGCCGACAACCAAACTAGATGGCAGAAAATCAGCGCCATGTTCAGGGGCGTTGACAGAAGGCGTACCGAAATTGCCAGCGCTACATGGATCATCCAGGCCCTCTGCGGTTCGAGCCTCATTGGTTGGGCTCCCAAGCTATTCGAGTCTGCTGGCATGGAAAGCGGCAAGGCATTGGCCATGAACATTGGCTTGCCCTGTGCCGGAATTGTGGGCACAGTTGCGTCTTGGTGGTTGATGCAAAAGATGGGACGTCGACAGATCATTTTCTGGGGCCTAATCAGCATGGCCGTCGTGCTTACTGTGTGCGCTTCCGCTTCGATGGCTTATAATCCGGCGTCCGGGTTCGCTGCCGGAGCGGTCCTCGTTTTGTATACTGCCATCTATGACCTGACCATCGGCCCCATTTGCTACTCAATTGTTTCCGAGATCGCTTCGGTTCGCCTCCGTACACAGACCATTTCTTTCGCACGTGGCCTTTACCTGGCGGCCAATCTCTTCAACCTCTTCCTTACCCCCAAGATGCTCGGAATGGACTCGGAGAGCTGGAGATGGGGTGCCAGGACGGGTTTCCTTTACGCAGGCTTATGTGGTATCGCAGCTCTGTACACGTTCTACCGCGTCCCGGAAACCAAGGACATCTCTGTCCGAGGACTCAGCATTCTTTTCCACGAGAAAGTCAAGGCGAGAAAATTCAGCGCCAAGAAGGCTGCGGAGCTGGAGAAATCGCAGGGGGCTGCAGCTTCTAAGACTAGCAGCAGTGATAACACCGTCTCAGTCCTTGACGAGGTTGTAGAGCCTAAGATTGCTTCTCCTGCTAGGGTTGCGTCTCCTAAGAACAACAACTAAGGAGGAAGATGTTATGAACTAGATTAGTCTTGGCATCGGCTCAGGACCGAGGAATGGAGCTTTTGGGTCAAGATATGACGGAGGACGGAGCCAACGCTGGAGGACAGGCGGTGCTGTCACTCCTTCTACATCGCGGGGTTTAGAAGTTAGCACTGGATAACAGCGACGCCGGTGACGCGGGATTCAAGGAGAATAGTATTTACCTACTCTATAGAGTTAAGTTGTAGTTTTGCCTTATTATTATTGGATTAGGAACAAAACCACGTTACACAATCGTACCTCGCCTGATGATTCCATGAGTTCCGTTTGATATGGTTGCTGTCAGGATAAAGCCTGAGCTGTTTGGCCACATGAAAGGTCAGGGTCAAGAGCAACCGGCCCGCTCGAGATAGTCACAGTGGGTTGTTTCTTGCAGCATTCAGGTTTGGTGGTAATGAGAGCACCTCGCTGAGCCATGATGACCTCTCACCTATCCCCCCTCTGTTCCCTCTCCCTTTCCCTCTCCTGCTTGTAGCTGCTCTCCCCGTGTCGATACTCCATCCTCTGTTTCTTATTGTTCTCCTCCCTCCTATAATCCTCCAGCCTGACAGGCCTCGAGTCCCTCCCCCTCGAATCTCCTCCGCCCCGTCCACTAATCTTCTGGTTCCACGCATCCAGCTCCTCCGCCCCCTTGGCGTCCTTGGCTCCCAACCCGGCCAGGTTCGCGTGCTTGTGCGTCACCTCCTTCACCTTCCCGCGCATCTTGCCGTCCCAGCCAAATTGTTTGAGTAAAGTGGCGCCAAAGTCGTCGATGGGTACGGCACGGTAGTCTGAGTGGTCGGGAGAGCGATCGCGGTCATGGGAAGAGGGGGAGTGGGACCGTTTGCGCTTGGATGTGGTGGAGGAGCCTTTGTTATCGAGAGAGAGGAGAGAGGAGAGGGCTTGCTCTTCAAGGGTTTGTGGGGGTTTTTCCTCTGGGGAGGGGGACCGGGATTGACGTTGGTAGTGAGAGGAAGAGGTGGGTTTGGAGGAGGAGGAGGTGGTGGTGGTGGTGGTGGTGGTGGTCGTGGTGGTGGTGGATTTTGGGTTGATTGTTAGACCCCATTTGGGGGGAGCGGTTTCTGGTTCTTGGAGGTCTTTGGGGTCTCTGGGCTTGTGGTCGCGGTCGCGGGAACGGGATGTTGACCGTCGACGGGAGCGAGAAGCATCGCCTCTTGATGGCCTGCTGGATCTGTTGTGTCTGTCTCTGTCTTGGGACCTGTCTCTCCTGCGATCACGGTTTCTGTCCCCGTCCCTATTCCTATCCCTATCTCTGCTACGGTCTCTACGATCTGAGCGATCTCGTGATTTCAACTCGTTGTCATCGCCATAGGTTGATATTTCGGTGATTGCTTGGACTCGTCCAGTGCGTTGTCCACCGGTTTCGTCATCGTCGTCTTCGGATTCGGAGGAGTAATGGTTTGAAGAAGCGCCGGCGTGGTGACGCCTGGTGTGGGTTGGTCGACTGGGTTTCTTGGTTTTGAAACTGGATGAGGAAGATGATGTCCCTAGGGCGATTGTCACCCGGGGTTTGGAGTCTTGATCGGTCATTGTGGTTGCTGTTGTCTTAATGGTTGATGTCAGGATTAGACTTTGGCTGTTGGGGATGGATCAATGCGATCTGGTTGACGCGCTAGAGGCGATAAGCGTTCTGCTATGTAGACTAGTCGCTTATCGCTTATAATGGAGAACCGTTTGGGTGGTGCACAGACCACGGATTGTCACCCAGGCAGGCAACAGAAGTCTCCTGACACACAAGTCTGGTACAAAGCGGACGACTGGATGTAGCCCGCGTCAACAACATCGACGGAGACATGTCCTGAACATAAGTATACAACGAACAACCTATCTGCTCAGCCTTTTACTTCCAATTTCTATATGGACTCTACGGCGGGCTGCGATTCCAGCAATAAGCGTGTCTTCTCTTGATGCCCCATGTCCAGCAGGTTGCTCTTCTTTTCAAGAGACCTCTTTTGCTTCTTTTGTCCTGTTTCGCACTCAAGGCAGTCGCCAGAGCGACTTGATCTGCAAGATCTTTTCGTCATCATGCCGCGCCCGTCTGGATGTTACCGGAACCGAACTCCCCAACGCACACCTCTTTCTTCAAGCCTGGTGGTAGGTGAATGAAGTTGTTGCCTATCCTACTACATCCAGCACCTTCACTTCCACCGTCTTCACTTACCTCTAGGTACTTCTGGGCTGCCCCTTTTGTTCACATGCAATGGTTTGCTTCCGTCCGCTCAAAGGTTTCCTCACAACGAGTGTTGTTTGAGTTGTACTGATGAAAAAGAGTCCGTCCGAGCCATGCCCAGGGTCACACACTTTAAACTTGACTCGCTCGAGTTGCGATTCCCGCGAGAATTCCCACGGCCGTGGACGGATGGATCCTAGTGAGATCTGCCTCCTGCCCAGGAACGCATCGGCAGTCGGGATGGATGTCGGGCCTCAAGGTCAAGCCCTCGTTGGTTAAAGAGGAAGTGACAAGAAAGTCTCACCATTTGAAACTACTACAACGAAGGGAATCGAATGATGGGGATCCGTTTGTTTTGAGAGGGGATCAAAGATTCTGGAGAGCTGCTTCTTCTTAATGAGGACGAAACTCCACCCCGCATCCGGGCAACGAACTATTCAATTGCAGTAGCATTTGATATTCAATCCTGCCATTGCCTTTGCCATGCCACCCCGGACTGCCCGGAGTTGGGGAACGGTCCGGTAGGTGTGTAGGTAGGTAGGTTGGTAGCAGGTACCTACCTCCTGGGTTTGTTCGTTCCTGGGCCACATTATACAGAACCTCTGTGCGCTGAAAGCCTTCGCCCCCAGCGCCGTTTCCCATCCAACACAGGTAAGTACAAGAGTACTGCATCTCGAAGCACCTTTTTGCAGCAGGAACGCCCCGGCATACTCACTCGGGTTTTGTTGTTCTTTTCACTGCTGTTTGCCGCCCGATAGGCCCTTAGCATTTTTAGCCTTATCTACCGTGCTTCCCCTCCATCAAAAGAGTTCCCTCCCTACCAGTGCTAAACGTCTCGGCCAATTACCTGGCATGAACCCCCCTCCAAAAGCGCGATCAAAGGCAAAAAAAACAGAATTTATCACCTTCATTCGCGTCGCTAACTCAATCAACGCAGCGACCAAGATCGCAACCCCATCGTAATCTATCCATCGCCGCCTCTTTTTCCATCTGCTACCGTCCCATAGCACCTAGGTGAACATCCGTTTAATTGATAAACGGATGTCGCGGCCGCCGATGACATGACTGAGGTCGGACCTGCCGACCGCCGGAAGCTGCTGCATTCAAAGCGGGCGGAAGCAAAGTAAGATGTATCCCAATCGATAGAGCGAATCTTTCCGATCATTTTGGTGTACGGGACTTGGTGTTGACTCGACACAGTTCAATTGTGACGTCGCGCAAACGGAAGCTCAGAGAGTTGTATGCTGTAGCAACCGACGAAGATGGCTTCCCCAATTACGACCTGAACGACCTCGATACGCGTCCCGCCTCCCCCGGCGAAGCAAAGTTTCTCTTCGACTGTGAAATACTGCAGTACGTTTTACCGTCCCCTTCTCTGGTGCATCGGCGCCCATCTTTGCACCCTGTCTTGTTCGGTAACTTGGCTAACCTTGGGCTTCAGAGGCCGACGACTGGCCGAGCGACTGCTGCCCGTATTCCAACGGCCTCGCTTCGATACCTTACAACATATTGCAACCGCCGATGAATCTTCTCTCGGACATGGCCCTCATGTCGTCCAACAAGTTCAACCTTCGCCGTTGATCCATCCAAACCATACGATTCCCAAGCATGTACAGCACAACGGCTTACCTTCGCCGGCACCGCCAACGTCGAGCATCCGTCATGAACCCGAACGATCCGTGCCATACAACCAAGTACCTAATGGGGCTGCCGGACCGCAGGAGGCCTTGAAGGCGTTCGCCCCTCGACAGGAGATTCAGAAGCTGGCGCCGGTTCAAGGGAGTGCAGTTAAGACAGCCGATGGCCCCAGCGGAGAGTCGAAACCGCCGGCGAAGGAGACGCCTGTGCTCCTTGCGCCCGCAGTACCTCATGGAAATGGGCGATGGAACGGCATCATCAACAATGCACCTCAAGGGCGCCTATTGCCGACTCCGCAAACGGTTGCACCCCCAACGACAGCTCCTACATCAACTAGGAAGACGGCGAATTTGGTGGAAGGTAGGACGGGACCCAAGGACGACACGGTGTCTAGGGGAGATGCAGAAGAGAAAGCTCGGCCTAAGCCTACAATCACCTCTGTCAATCAGCTATTATCGAATGGCGATTCGATTCGTTACCCCGATACCCTCTCGTCACCCAGCTCAACTGTTCAGTCCGCTCCAACTCCCCTCGGTAATGAAGCGTCAGCAAGCACTAGCCCCGATAATGAGGCATCGCAGTCTTTCGATAAGCCAGTCTCCAGGCCCGAGCAGGAACTCAGGAGGGTCACCACCGATAACAAGGGCGTGGGTCAGTTCACAGGACCATCTGTCGCCGTCCCAGAATTGCGCCCACAGCCTCAACAACCAGGTGTGTATGCCAATGGAGCTCCAGAGGTCGCCATCTCGTCAGCTCCTTCAGTCAGACCAGCACCTAGCGGAGCAGAGGCACAGCTCCTTCAAGAATCAGCTGCAACGCGGACGAGCCAAGTCATCGGAAAGGCGGGTGTTGCGGGACCCAATGGGGCGCATCCTACTGGTGGGTTGCCGACGCAACCCCCGTCAGCTGTGAATGGTGAGGTCCGGAATATGATGAACGGAGATATCCCAGGAAAGCACGTTGCTTCACAGGCAAGTGTTAGCACAGGTGTCACAGTGACCAAGGCCGCTTTGCCTGAGGTTGCAAAGCAAGGTCCGCTTTTTCAAGGCCCCGAAAGTCACAATAATAGGGCGGATGTTGGTCCTATTCCGATGGACGTGGACAGGATTCCAGCTGCGCAGGCATCGAAATCAATCCCGAGTGTGCACGCAGTGCAAGAGAAAGCTCCTTCCCAAGAGTCTGCTCGCCAGCCTCAACCCTCTTCGACCGCTCCGTCAACCACGCCACCATCTGCGCAGCCTGCAGTATCTCTTGAGAAAACTGTGCCCGAAATTCAAATCAACGCACCACCAGAGACTGAGACTGAGACCCAGGCCAGGACGTCCCGATCATCTCACCCTGACACGGAATCTGCTGTTGCGGACGAAGAAGGTGATATGCCTCCGGGCTTGCTAACTCATCGGCTCAAGTCTCTCTCTACTAGGCTCCGCGAAAGGCGGAGGAAAAGTGTGCCTACGGTTGTCTTTGGAAAGCAGTACAGGAAACCTCGTTTTAGTGACGATACCGCACTGACTGTCAACAAACCAAAGCCCCCTGGTCACATTCCTTCCGAAGACTACTTCGTGACGCTTTTCATTGAGAGTTTTGCTCGAACTTCATCTTGGATGAAACCGCTCGAAAAATTGTTGCACTCCGCCCACAAAACTGTGTCCACCTCCGATCAAACGTTGTCAATACTCGATCACCAAGCCTGCAAGATATTGCGCAGAGTCTACCATCTCCAGCAGCACGACAAATGGTCGCTTAGGCAACCTGTCCGTTGCCTGGAACCGGCAAGGCCCGCATCCCATCAGGACTTATTGATTAAGGAGATGAAATGGATGCGGACAGATTTTCGGGAGGAACGCAAGTGGAAGCGGGCAGTTGCTCGAAACCTTGCGTATGCCTGTGCAGAATGGTATTATTCCAGTCCTGCTGATCGAAAACTCTTACAGGTGGACGCTAAGATACCTCCCGTCCGGGCGGTCGACAATGCTGATACCAGCATGGCAGATGCCCCCGAAACTGGCGAGTCTTTGGTTCCGGAGCTGGATCACTCGGATTCGCCCGTAGGTAACGACGAAGAAGTACCGGAGCTGCCAATTACCACCATTGCACCAGCTACCATCTTTGCCTTGCAGGATGACGAAGTGGTCTTTGAGCTACAGCCTTCACGGACGGCGGATCTTCTGCTAGAAAATCTGCCAATGTATGGTTCCCCGCTCAAGGTTCCCAAGTTCGACTGGATAATTCCAGACTACGATCCCGATGCCAAGTGGAAGAGGCCAGCCGTGCCTCTCAGCAAGTATGTTGAGGGCGAAATGGTTTTGGACGTGAAGCCACGGCCTCAGAAACGTTCCCGATTCCAGTTCCAGGGCGAAGACGAGGAGGAGGAGGAGGAATATGTCTTTGGTGCTCAGCCAGACAAGGGCGCCAAACTGCCGCCCGCAAGTACTGATGTTGCCTTGTTTGCTCCGGAAATGAAGTTGACCAGAGATCGTCTACATGCTGGCCATCAATTTCGCCCACCTTCAGAACACCCAATGCCTGTCCAGAGCTTTTTTGAAAGCCGGATCGCTTCACAATGGACATTGGCAGAGGATGATCAGCTTAGAGCGTTGGTACGTGAGTATTCGTATAACTGGTCTCTCATTTCCTCGATGATCTCCAGCAGGTCATCGTTCCCATCAGCTGTGGAGCGGCGCACCCCTTGGGAGTGCTTTGAGCGATGGGTGAATCTCGAGGGCCTGCCTAGTGATTTTGCAAAGACGCCTTACTTCAAGGCTTATCAGGCCAGGATCGATGCTGCCGGGCGGACCATTCTACAGCACAATCAGAACGCGGCACAGGGGCAGCAGGTTGGACCTAACGGTGCGGTGGCCCCTATTCCACGGAAGAGGCCCACCAACACCATGCGTGTTGAGAGACGCAGGAACCAAAAACATCTGGCATTGTTTGATGCTATGCGAAAGTTGGCGAAGAAACGAGAGGCGGCGGCGCAGAAACAGCAGGCTCAGGCCACTATGACAGCCATGCGCAAGACAAATGAGCAGCAGAGACAGCAACCCCAGCAGCAACTCCACCTCCAGGCGAAAACTCCTCAGGAGTACAGTCTCATGAGAGCTGCTCGTGACCAGCAAATTGCAGAGAAGATGGCTCATCTAGCGGCGCGGCAGCACGAGATAATACAGAAACGGGTAAGTAGCGGAGCAGGATCCATCTATTCTAGTTATCACAGATACTGACAGAACATTACAATAGCTCCTTACGCAAAGACAAGCCCAAATGGCTGCCACGCCTGGCGTCGCTCAGGTGCCCCAGACAGCAGCGCAACTTGCCGCCACCAATTCACTCAACAACGCCGCAGCCAGACTCAATATTTCAGGTCAGATGGCCGTAACGGCCCAGAAGCTCGCTCCAGGACGCGTCCCGATGCAGGCTCCAGCCGGGATCCCTACGGTTCCCGCTCAACTCGCCGCCAGTGGTCTTGTACCGCCTCTTCCCGTCGCCGCTATCCCTCAAGCTCAGCTCCAGGCCATGCAAGCACAGCACCGGCTGCCAATGGTGAATCCTACGCCAGATATCAACCTTGTGATGCAGGCCCGAAGGATCCAAGATCAGCAGAGGGCTGTTGCGGTGCAATTGCAGCAACAACAGCACCAACAACATCAGCATCAACAACACCCACAGCAGACACAGCAGCAGCATCAGGTTCAACAACAAGTGGTCCCACAACAACAACAACACCAGCCACAGCAACAGCAGCAACAGCAGCAACAGCAGCAGCCGCAACAGCAACAACAACAACTACAGCAGCAGCAGCAGCAGCCGCAGCATCAACAGGTTCAAACACCTCAACCAGCACAGCAGCAGTCACAACAGCCTCAAGTGACCCAGCAGCCGCCGCCAGTGCCGCAAGTTCAAATCAACGGTGTTCAAGGGTCGCCAACACCAATGCGGCCGGTGGTGAATAGCCTGAACAATGGCGTCTACATGTCTAGCGTCAGTGCGCAAGCGATGATGGCTTCGTTTAATGCGGCAAATAGCGTTGCTGGGATGGTGACGTCTCCAGGTGCTGGGTTGAGTATGCCGATGCTACCGGCTGGGTCGCCGCGTGGTCCTCAGATTCCCGCTCAGCAATTACCCTATACTCATATCCACACTAGACTTAAGGAGTTTGAGACCCATTTCAGGAATAAGAATCCCGGGGCCACCCAGGACCAGATCAGGCAGATGGCTACGGAACATTTGGGTCGATTGATTGTTCAAACCCAACAACATGCCATGAATGCCGCGGCAGGTGGAGTTGGACACAGTCTAGGTACCGTGGCCACTACAACGAGTCCTCACCAATATGCGCAGCTTCTACGGGCCCAACAACAGGCTCAAGCACAACAGGCTCAACAACAACAGCAAGCTCCGCAACCCGCTCAAAGTCAGCTTACCCCGGCCCAGGTAGCCCAGGCACAAGCGGCGGCTGCTCAGAAGCAAAAACAAGCGGCAGCGGCAGCAGCCCAAGCCCAAGTTCTTGCACAAGCTCAGATGCAGACTCAAGCTCAAGCGCATCAACCTCAGCAACCTCAAGCCCAGCCTCATGTTCAAGCACAAGCAATGGCAGCGGCCCAGCTCCAAGCCCAGGTTCAGCTCCAGGCGCAGGCGGCGGCCCAGAAGCAAGCAGCCCAAGCGCATCCTCAGGCTCAGTCTCAGGGACAAGGTCAACCACCTCAGCAAACCCAGCGAGCTCATCAAGTCCAGCAAGTACAAGGGCAGCAGGCACATCAGTTGCCGCAGGGTCCACAGTCACAGCAGATTCAGCAGCAGGTTCAGCAATCCCCGCAGGCACGGCAGCAGTCTCAACAGCCTCAGATGGTACGACAGCCGGTACAGCAAGCCCAGCAACCTCAGCAGATTCAACAACCTCAACAATCCCAGAAGACCCCGCAAATGCAACCCCAGCAGCAAGTACAAACGCCTCATCAACAGGCTCAGAAAGCTCAGCAGTCCCAGCAAGCACAGCTAGCGCAGCAGCAGCAACACCAACAACAGCAGCAACAGCATGGACAAGCTCAAAGCCAAGGCCAAATTCAGGGCCAGGGTCAAGCTCTGGGTCAAGGCCAAGCTCAGGGTCAAGTCCAAGGTCAGATCCAGGGTCAGGTCCAAGGCCAAGCTCCGGGTCAGGTTCAACCTCAGCACACTCAGCATTCTCGACACACCCCTAATGCCCAGCACGCTCAACACACCCAGCAAGCTCAACACGCTCGGAATGCCCAGCAAGCACACCACACCCAACAAGTTCAGCAGGCACAACATGTCCAGCAACCCCAAGGGCTTCAGGGACAGAGACACGGACAAGTCCATGGGAACGGGCAACAACTTCATCAGCAGCACCAGCATCAGCAGCAGCAACCACAGCAGGCACAACAGACGCAGCAGCAGCGTCAACAAGTTCACCCTGCACCACAGCTACCGCAGGCGCAGCAGGCTCAACAGGCACAACTGCCTCAACATGCTCACCAAGCTCAAGCCCAACAGCCTCAAACTCAACAGGCTCAGGCTCCCCAGGCTCAAGCCCAGCAGCCTCAGCCGCCTCAGCAAGCCCAAGCTCAGCAAGTTCAACAGCCGCAACAGGCTAAGCTGACTCAGCAGGCTCAAGGTCAACAGGCGCGGGCTCAACAGGCTCAGGTTCAGCAGGCTCAGGTTCAGCAGGCTCAGGCTCAGCAGGCTCAGGCTCAGCAAGCTCAGGCTCAGCAGGCTCAGCAGGCTCAGCAGGCTCAGGCTCAGGCTCAGGCTCAAAGCCACGGGCAAATGCAACCGCAAACTCAACCACAACAGCAACCGCAACCGCAACCGCAGTCTCAGTCTCAACCACAGGCGCACCAGCCGCAACAGGCTAGTCAGCAAGTTCAGCATGGTCTGGTTGGACAGGAAGGCCAGCAGAATCAACAAGGCCAGCAAGGTCAGCAATCACATCAAGTTCTTCTAGCTCAACAACCACAGGTCCAACAAGCCCAGCAACCTGTAGCTACTCCCCAGCCCGCTTCCCAGACTAGTCAAAATTCTCAGCCTGCTCAGCAGGCGGGAATGGCACAGCAACAACAGGGACAGGGGAGCGGCAGGGCTGCGCCTGCTCCAACAAAATAATAAAATGAGAGTGAACCACCAGAATACTTGCTTCATGCCGACACTAGGAAATGAGCAGTAGCCATACCATGCTTTGACTGCCGATATCATGAGTTACGGCAGATGATGGTCCTGGAGATAGGGTCAACGATTGGGGAGGGGGGGGGGGGGAGGAAATTAGAGATTTAGTTAAGCACAAGGCACATGTAGATGTAAGGGCTACTCGAATGTTGTACGTATAGGGAAGGCTTGTCGTTCAGCGATTGCACAAGATTAAGGCGTTCTAACGAAGTGACGAGCGCATTGAATATAGATATTAGTACGTATACCCTCGATTCCGTTTGAAAGTGACTCGAGATGCCACATTGTCCAGGTACCTATCTAGTAGAGACACCAGACGTAGGCTCTGTGCTGGTAGAGAACGACCAGACATGCCAAGACGTGCTGTCCAGCCAGTGTACGTACCTAACTCTACCTACGCAGTATGTATTGTATGTACGTGATGTGCACTGATAAGATAAGACTTTTCAAGCAAAGCCCCACTAAAAAAAGTTGCGAAGGAAAATCAATGGAATCGAATGGCAATCGTTCAGCACTGCAACGGGAGCCTGAAGACTGAAGACCGAAGACCTGGCTCTGCCTGTCTTGATCAACCACTTTTTCATCATCTTCCTACCTCTACCTTCTTCATTGTAATCCCACCACCACAACAGAGCTCAAAATGGCCAACAAGAGAAAAAGAGATAATGCGCCCGAGAGCGAACCTGTCGGGAAAACAGAACAGCAATCAACCAAGAAAGTCAAGGCCCCAGCACCGACCAAGGCTGCGCGCGCCAGCTCTAACTCCAGCACTTCCGCGACCCCATTCAAAGTGGGCAACACCTCCCCGATAACTATCCAAGTCGTCGCCGGCTCCTACGATCGCGTCCTTCACGGTATCACCGCCACCGTTACTCCCACGACCACTACTACAACCACTGCTACCCCCTCGAAGAACAACAAGAAGAAGGCCGCCGCCGCCGAATCCAAAACCTCATACAAAGTCTCCTTTGCCGACACCTTCCTCTTCAACGCCCACGCCTCCGCCATCCGATGCCTCGCCCTCTCCCCTCCCTCGGCGCCCACGCCCGGCCAGAAGGGCGGTCAGAAGATCCTCCTAGCCACGGGCGCCACCGACGAGCGCATCAACATCTACAACATCTCTGCGCACCCGCCTTCCGCCAAGGCCGCTGACGACCAGAAGCTTCTCAACAGCATCACCCCCCGCCCGGTCCTCGAGAACCCCAAGAACCGCGAGCTCGGCACACTCCTGCACCACTCCTCCAACATCACCCGCCTCGTCTTTCCCAACCGCTCCAAGCTGCTTTCAGCTTCGGAGGACTCCACCGTCGCCGTTACACGCGTCCGCGACTGGGCGTTGCTGCATACCTTCAAGTGCCCCATTCCCAAGGCGCAGGGCAGGCCGTCGGGCGACACGGCTGCGCTGGGAGCGGTTCCCGCGGGTGTCAATGACTTTGCGGTGCACCCGAGCAACAAGATCATGATCAGCGTTAGTAAAGGCGAGAGGAGCATGCGGTTGTGGAACTTGGAGACGGGCAAGAAGAGTCGCGTGCTGAACTTCCCCAAGGATGTTTTGATGGAGATTGGCGAGGGAAAACACAGCACGGGCGAGGCGAGAAGGATCGTGTGGGGCGAGGACGAGTTTGCGGTTACTTTTGATCGCGATGTGCTGGTGTTTGGCATGGACTGTCGCCCGAGGTGCAGGGTCATGAGGGAGGATGTGGTGGGGACCAAGATGACAAAGGTGCACGAGATCAAGTATGTCAGTCTTGGTAAGGAGGAGGGACAAGAGGAGGAGAAGCATGTCCTGGCGGTGGCGACGGAGGATGGGAGGATATTGTTCTTTGATACGGCTGAGTCCGAGTTGATTGAGCCACCTGCTCCCAAGGAGGAGGAGCAGCAGCATAAGACAAAGCTCTTCGAAGCCAAGACGCCTAATGCCAAGCTGATCGCTCAGCTCGGCGGCAAGACGGCCGGCGTGTCGGGCAGAATCAAGGACTTTACCATTCTCCCCGTGGAGGACGAGGAAAGCGGTAAGAGGTCGTGGTTCGTTGCCAGCGCGGGCAGCGATGGCCGCATTAGGATCTGGCGTCTTGAGAGCGGCGACCTTCGTGTTCGCAAGGAGGAGGAGGGCGTCAAGGCCGGCAGACAGGTCGGCGAGCTGTTGGGCACGTACGAGACGGAGAACAGAATCACTTGCTTGGGCGCGTTTGTCATGATACCCAGACCCGAGGGATCGGTCGAGAGCGAGTATGAGTTTGATAGTGAGGAGTCGGAGGATGAGGAGTCAGATGATGAGTAGAGCAGTAGTGTGGGGTTGGAGATGATGTTTTGATTTGTTTAGCATAATTGATGTATAAAGAAAGGATTGGTCATGACTTCTCACGGAGTTGGGATGATGTATTGGGAATGTGTGATCGACGCTCCAGTCTATGTTGGTGCTTGAGATGTCTAATTCGTGTTGTACCAAGAAATTTTGGGGATGAAAAATCCGTCGCTTGCCCAGCTGATCATTGCAACTCCGTCCGCCTGGTTCCTCCTCTGCGACCCTTTCTCTGTCACTGGATGTGTCTTTATATTTGCATCAATGTCGTACGTTGTCTGAAGCCCCTCCACCATGTCCAGCACTTTACTTATTCCTTTAAACGCCCTAAAGATTTTCAGTGGTGGTTTTGATACTGTACAACCATCACAAATTCATGTCCAGACCCCAGCTTCACCACCCGTACATAGAACCCAGGTATGGTTTAACCAACCATAATAGGCAAGATGGCCGAGCGGTCTAAGGCGCCACGTTAAGGTTAACCCTTAATCCGAGTTAAAACTCAGTTCCGTGGTCCGAAAGGGCGTGGGTTCGAATCCCACTCTTGTCAAAACGATTCAATCAACTCCACCAAGCTCGGGTGGGGGCCCCTTATTTTTGAAAGTTTACCTTTTTTTTTTTGACTTTTTGCTTTTGCTCTAACATTGTGGTTGGTTAGCTTTTGGTAGTCAGTGAATGGGGTTAGATTGCTACACCAATCCATCTTTGTGTTTCTTTTGCCGTGCAATGGGTATAAAGTGAGCGAATGGCCTTGTTCAGAAAGATAATGACAGAATCCAGAGATGAGACACCTTTTTTACTTCAGAAAAGCAGACCAACATGGTCGTCGGTCTCTTGTGATAAACACCGCTCTAAGAAGCTTGTCGGCACAAGACCGCTGCTCAATGTTCGTTGGCGATAATAAACAAATGTTGCATTTTATTCGAAAGCCCAGCCCTGGTCTTGCTGCAACTACACCGAACCCAATTTTGGCTGTGCTTTTCGAGCAACCACAGTCAACGCTATCTGACCAATAACATCCATCACCCGTCTTACCCCATCTCCATCCCCAAATCATCATCATCAGGAAAGTAGCACGATCCTGACCTCGATTATTAGGACTTATCCAGCTCCCAACCCATTGGTTCTAAGTCTCAGGTGCAGAAGCCGCATCCGTCATTTGAACATCTTCATCAATTCCACCTGCTGTTGTCGTTGTTGCGGGTTCCTTCTTACTTGCGCCCTCGACGGCGGACATAGAGACATCGCCGTTTTCAGGTTCCCGATTCTCATTGTCCTCCTCGGTCGAGCCATTACCATTGGTGGTGGTGATCGCCTTGCCGTATACAGCGACCTCAAGGGCGGTCCAATCGTCGCCACCGTCGATGACTGACTCGTAGAAGTCTGGGGACTTTTGTTGCTTTGCGAGTTCGGCGGCGTCTTTGAGGATGGCTTGAATTTGATCCTCGTTTCCTTCGAGGCCGCTGCCATTTTCTCTTAGTTGCGCTTCCAGGATTTCTGGCGAGGGAGGCTCGATGCAAATGAAGCGCGCCGAAAAGTCCCAGTCTTTGACTTGTTGTGCGCTCTGTTAAGCGGTTAAATAGGTGAACATGTGATCGCTTAGGAGTGACAGGTGGGATGATCGAAACTTACATCGTGGCTCATCTCCATAATAGCAACCTTGCCTGCCTCACTAACGGCTTGGATGTGTTTCCTGCTCGTGCCTTGGCTGTAGTCTCCTTCCGTAAACTCGATAAGCTGGTCGCCGTCTCGCATCATGTTGAATGTTTGTGTGTCCACAAAGTAGTAATCCTGTCCTTCCTTTTCGCCTTCTTGAGGTTTGCGGGTGATGTGAGCTGGTACTCGTGTGAAGACGCCGGGGTGTTGGCTGGCTAGTCGCTTCGCAACACTGAGTTTGCTGGTCCGGCTGACGTCTACGACGACTATTGGCTTCCGGTCATCGGGGAAGACGGCATCAGCAGCAGCCGTGGAATCCTCCGCCTCTTGTGGCTCGGGTTCTTTAGGCTTGTCCTGGAAAATGACGTCGATGTTGTCATCACTATCAATGTCGTCGAACATCGCCAGTTTGGATCTGCTGGCGACTCTAAGAGCCACCCAGGTAAGGCTGTTCTTGGCCTCGATTGCCCTTTGCTTCTCCTTGGAATCTCTGGCCATCTCGATATCGAATTTGGCATCCTCTAACTTTCGTTCGAGTGTCTTGAGGTCAGGTTGTTGGTACCGTTCCGGATTTTCGAGCTTCTTCCAAGCTTCGTCCGGGTCCTCATCTTGTAGGAAGTCCCAGTTCATCGAGCCCATCGGTGCATCTCTCATTTTCTTTGCTGTTGCTAGCTTGCCTGCCGCAATCTTGGCATCGAGGAACGCTTGAGGGGAAACGGCGGG
Source organism: Neurospora tetrasperma FGSC 2508 (assembly GCF_000213175.1). Classification (NCBI taxonomy): domain Eukaryota; kingdom Fungi; phylum Ascomycota; class Sordariomycetes; order Sordariales; family Sordariaceae; genus Neurospora; species Neurospora tetrasperma. The sequence continues at coordinate 940,584 of NW_009799101.1, forward strand.
CATTTCGATAGGCGGGCAGCCCTCTACCTTCCAGTGCACCCAATTCTTGTCCCTGCTCAGGACAGTTTCGATCATCCGGTAAAAGTAAGGACCTTCTGGGCCTAGCTTGAGGTAATCGGCGATTTTCTTCTTCATGTCTAGCACCCAGTGGGTGTCTTCCTCACTCAACTGTTGATCCGAATGTGATACGGACTTGTTGGGTGCTTTGATGCTGGCGATCTTTTCCTTACCCTTGGGTGAGAGGGAAAGTAGGAACTCCATGATGATCAAGGCTTGAACGAGTACGTTTCGACGTAGGGCAAGATCGCCAATCTGCGTTTTTTTTTGTGGTCAGTTAAGGGACAATATAAAAATAGTGAAACAGGGAACGGACCTCGAGTTTAAACAAATCACGACTGGTAAGATACTTTGGGTTAAAACCATTAGCCAACTCGTCATCCTCACCTTCACCACGCTTCCTCTTTAGTGCACGCTTGCTCTCATCGGACTTGTCCTTGGAATCCCTGGACCGTGCGCTTTGATCAACCTTGATGCTCTGGAAGGTAGCCATGGTCGCTTCTAGACCAGACTTGAAGGAGGCAAACTGCGCGGGCTCAAACAACTTCTTTGGCTGATTGAAGCTCTCCTGCAGGGACCAGAAGATAGGGTATAAAGCCTCCAGATCGAGCGCCTTGTCCTGCTGCTTTTTGGCATCTGTAGCTCCGGGCTTGGGAGTTGATCGCTGCTCGCCAGTCTTTTGGGCAGATTCGCCCTGCGTCTCCGTGTCGACATCCATTCTATCGGCAGAAGCATCCTCTGTCTTTGTCGGCTCTTGATCCCATGTGGTAACATTTTCGACGTGGTACTCTCCTCTCAGGTTGACGGAACTTCTATCTCCGAGCGGAAAGCTCTGAAAGAGGTAGATAAACACTCTACCAGAGAACGCTGGATCCAGAGCCCTTGATAGACGTCGAAGAAGCTCATTGCAGGTGCGGAGAATGACCAGCTTCTTTTGACCAAAATGCTTTGCTGTGATGCGCTCTCTGCGGGACTCGAGAAAGTCAAACACCTTGCGACAACCGGCAATAGTCTGACTGTCAAGCAGCTCCTCAACCAGCCACAGAAGCAGGGCGGGATCACACTGCTCGTCATCAGAGAGGATGGACAGGATGTCAAAGAGGTTCCATACTCGGGCAAAATCTGGCGAGTCGATAGAGGTGGTGGCCTGGCGAAGTCAGTCAGCTTGGGCGCAACCTAAGCTGGCAAACTCGGCAGGAACTGAAGTCAAACTCACGATCAGGTTGCTGAACGTGTCTCTTACGGCAGTCTCGATGATGGCGTGCCGCTGTGTCCGCTTTGCATCGTTCACTTCACTAGCTTGGCTGGGCTCCACGCCAAGGGCCTCGTTCAGCTGGGTCTGGAGATTTTGAAAATCGGCCTTGTCGAGAGGAGGTTCGATGGATGCCGTCGGCTTTACTGCTTCTGCGCGTGCCAAGAGGTTTTCGAGAAAGGCCGAAAAGGCGGCGACACCGGGGACGCCGTGGCTCTCAATCACGCTGGAAGGCATTTTTACTCATTGCCTGGCAGCCTATGTCGATACTGAGTGGATGTATGCTATCGATATTAGTTTCGTCGAAGTCGATCGCGCGAGAAGGCTGAACGAAGTGCGAGAAGGTTTGGCGAGAGGTGAGTCTAGTGTTGCCGGCAATTCTCTATGAAGATGATGCTGGTAGAACCTATGGATTGGAGAATGAATGCCTCTGTCCGGAGTATAAGGTCAGTGAACCCTGAAAGAAAGGGAAAGACCAGCAAACCGCGCTGTTTGTGAGATTGGTGGAAGTAAAGATGGGAGAAAGAAAAGAGTAAGGATTCAGGTGAAGTTCACTTGTTGTTGACTGAGACAGACACCGGAGATGGGAGCATTACACTACAGTGGAAGCTGTGACAAGGCTAGATGCAAGTGGGTCTTTTGTCCGTGCTTGAGCTGCAAAGACTCCATTTTACAGTCCGATGCTGGTTTGTTTGATAGCTTGGTACACCAGGTACTTCTAGTAGTAGTGTACGCAGTACACAAAGGTAGACAATCTACTCCAAATAGTCCCAAAGCTTACAGGGACACGTCAAAATGGCTGAGTACAGTCCGTAAAGGCTTTACAGGAATTTATGTTACATGTGGAATATTAGAAATAGCGTTTCCAAGGTAAGATCACGTATTAGTTAGCTACCTACCTATGAAAACATATGGGAAAGTTGACACGAGGTCTTGAGCTAACAAACAAGTCAGTACTGGACTGCATTCGTGCATGTGGGGTAGGTGTGGATGCGAGGACTGTGACACTAGGTCCTGCAAGGCTGGCAGAGCGCTAAGAGGTTCGACTCTGAAAGGTACCTTACAATTTGCGGTGTACCTACCGCCACTCGAGGTACCTCCTGCTCGCAGTTCCTTTGGAAGCTGCAAACGCTAACACAGGTACCTCCAACTTATCGCTGATAGAGATCCCGGCAGTGACCCGTACCGTCACTCTCGCAATTGGAATATCGACTTCCAAATTTCCAAACACACCAGCAACGCGGTTGGACGAATCTCTCGCCCTCTGCACGCGACAACGACTCTCTCACACATTTACCCCAAGATGCCGCCGGCGAAACGAGTAAAAAGCAGCGCGAATGCAGACAAAGGGCCAGCCGCTGGCTCGGGACGGCCCACAACCCAAGACTTGGAAGGGGACAGCGAGTTTGCCAACCTTGCGCGCCAGCATTGGCTGAAGGCGACAAAACGCGCCGACGACGTCAAAGTCAAGGTCAAGAACGACGTGCTCAAGAGCGAGATCTGGGACGCGCTAGAGAAGGATGGCTTCCCTCTCAAATCTCTGTTGGTGCTGGAAGGCCTACAGACTCTAGAGAGGCATGTATCGCCCTCCCCAAAGAGATGTGTGTACCTTGATGTCTGTCGCTAACTGGCTTATAGCTACCTCTGGCCTGGCTACGGCGAAGATTCGTCCAATTACCATGTTCTCTTGATTGTTCTTATAGTCAATGCCAAGCGCAGGGAAAGACTGGACGCATGGGGTAAGTCAATGCTCAGGACATCATATTTCATGGCAATGATGAATAACCAGATACCTGTGCAGGCCTCTTCAATGATCGCCCGGCCGACTTCTCCGACCTCTTCCGCCGTGCTCTATCCATGACCCTCGACGACTCGTTATCTTGGAGCATCAGGACCCAGGTTCTCCAGTTCATCATCTACGCCTTCGAGAGCTTGGATTGCACCATTGTCCGGAAGGAATGCGCACCCCTTGTCTCGATATCCATCTGGCACAACCTCTCCACCGAAGAGAAGCGCAACGAGCTACTGGATTCGAATACACAACTGAGGAAAACCTGGAGGGCATCCGCTAAGCGATATGATGCGGCGGACGACGCAGGGAAAGCCCGCCTGCGATTCGAGAGGGCTTGGCTGTACAGCTCCGTCCTGGAGTTCTTCAGGGTTCTTTATACCCAAAACGCCAAACAGGACCAGGTCATGTACTGCGAGCGCTTCCTCGAGTTCCTGATAGATGTCCTCAGCCAGCTCCCGACAAGACGCTACGCCAACACCCTGCTCCAAGACCTCCACATCCTGCCAGCTCTGCGCCTGTCGCCCATGTACAACGATGAAGGAAACGGTCTTTTGCGGGATCTTGCCAAGCTGCTCTCGCACTTTGTGTACTTCACGGTCGACGACCAGACAGGAGTGCAGTATAGCAAGACGGAGGCGTACGATCAACACTGCGCCAGGCTCGCGAAGCTACAAAGGACATCCTTAAAACACTTCAAGGACAAACTGACAGTGCTTGCATTGTCTAACTATGGCTCCATCGACAAGAGATCCGACCTCTTCGGGCTGCTGGATGTCTTGACCGACGAAGAGCTCACCGAGCTGTCTCGATTATTAGGCATGCGAATCAGCTACCCAGAATCTTCGACCTTGGTGGTGGACCGGAGGTTCTTGGTGGAGGTGCTATTGTCAACCTTCGAGCGCCACAAGACTTTCCAAGAAGAGGCGGCTGAGCTGAGTGTTCTTCCTACAGAAGAGACGCTCTTTGAGACTGGCCTGAGAAGGACCGATCACTATGATGGCTCGCGGCCTTTGGCGCTGCCAAAAGTGAATCTGCAGTATCTCTCAGTAGGAGACTTCCTTTGGCGGTCGCTGACACTCTATCGTTGCGAGGCATTCTACGCTATCCGACAAGATATCGAGGCAGCCTTGGCAAGGCTAAAACCCGAGGCTCGACGTACCGGCGAGACAGTATTCACGGGTTTCTCAAGGATGGCTTTGCCAATCAGCAAGCCAACAATACTCGATGTCGTCCCACCGCTTGTTGGTACTGATGTTCCTTCCACTGTAAAGGCTGAAGTAACCATCGATTTGCGCAGACTGACAGAACATGTTCGTCGTGACTGGGAAGCTCTTCGGCCCGATGACGTGCTGTTCCTGGTTGAAGTAAATGCTTCCAAGGCAAAGAATGTTGAAAACGGCGGGGCGCCTCTTAGCGAAGCCGAAAGGTTGGGACTGGTGACTGTCCGTACTGCAGAGGTGATCCAGATAATGGATGACAGAGGTCGTGCGGTCCGCGATGCACAAGCGTACTTTGAGAACCACAATCGGAGCTACGCAAGAAAGATCCAGGTTCGTTTGGACGCTCATGCCTACAAGCGGGACTCGGAGGGGAAGCGGAACGTGTATGATGGAATCAATCTTATCGTCCGTCGCAGCGGCCGTGAGAATAACTTCAAGCCGGTCTTGGAGTCGATTCGGGACCTCACCCTCTCCGAAGTACCACTCGCTCCATGGATGCATGACGTCTTCCTGGGATATGGTGATCCAGCTGGAGCGACTTATAAGAACCTCCCTAATAGGATAAAGAAGTTGGACTACCGCGACACATTCCTAGACTGGCAGCATCTGATCGAGAGCTTGCCCGGTAAGAATGTCCAGCCCAGCGAAGATGTCTCCGGAACCATCAACCCCCCTTTCGTCCTCGAAACGGTTGAGAAGCCGGCCGAGGAGGGAGCCTCCAAGCCTTCCAAAAAGAGGAGGCGAGATGCTGAACCTGCTCTTATCTCCGAGGTAGAAACAGTGAAGGTTTCATCTTACAAGCCTCCGAATAATGGGCCGTATCCCATCGATGCGCCCAAGCTTAACTCGGTCCGATTCACACCCAAGCAAGTGGAGGCCATCATCTCTGGCTCCCAGCCTGGCCTCACGGTAGTCGTTGGGCCTCCAGGAACAGGCAAGACCGACGTTGCTACTCAGATCATCAACAACATTTACCACAACTTCCCTGAGCAGAAGACTCTGCTCATAGCACACAGCAACCAGGCCCTGAACCAGCTCTTTGCTAAGATTGTGGCGTTAGACATTGACGAGCGCCATCTTCTACGTCTCGGACATGGTGAGGAGGACTTGGAAACGGAGGGCAGCTTCAGCAAGCACGGACGTGTAGAATCCTTCCTCGAGAACCGTGATCGGTATCTTCTTGAAGTCAATCGCCTCGCTGCTAGTATAGGTGCACCTGGTGCTCACGGAAATTCGGCCGAAACAGCAGGCTATTTTAACAAGGTCTATGTCCAACCCGCATGGGCTAAGTTCAGTGAACTTGCGAAGGCTGAAGATGCAACCGCTGAGGACATTGTCAAGGCCTTCCCTTTCCACTACTACTTTGCCGACGCGCCCCAGCCTTTGTTCCCTCCCGATGCTGACGTCGACACTGTTCGGGAAATCGCCAACGGCTGCTACCGCCACATCTCCAAGATCTTTACAGAGCTTGCCGATGTTATGCCCTTCGAAATCCTCCGCCGAGATCGCGATAAGGAGAACTACCTCCTTACCAACGAAGCCCGCATTATCGCCATGACAGCCACTCACGCTGCCATGCGCCGTGGTAAAATCGCCGCTCTAGGCTTCCACTACGACAACGTGGTTATGGAGGAAGCTGCTCAGATCACGGAAATTGAGAACTTTATCCCCTTCGCCATGCAGAAGCCCAAGGACGGCAAAGTCCCGCTCCAACGCATCGTCCTCTGCGGTGACCACTACCAAAACTCCCCCGTTATCCAGTCGCTCGCCTTCCGTCACTACGCCAACCTTGAGCAGTCCCTCTTCTCCCGCCTCGTTCGCCTCGGCGTGCCCACCATCAACCTCGACCTCCAGGGCCGCGCCAGGCCCTCCATCTCGAGCCTTTACAAGTGGCGTTACCCATCGCTGAACGATCTCCCGCACACCATGACGGCTACCGAGTTCCTCACTGCCAACGCCGGCTTCCGGTACGATTACCAGTTCATCGACGTACCTGACTACAAGGGCCAGGGCGAGAGCGAGCCAACGCCGCACTTTATCCAGAACCTGGGCGAGGCTGAGTACGCAGTGGCTATCTTCATGTATATGCGCTTGTTGGGCTACCCCGCAGAGAAAATCAGCATTCTCGCTACCTACGCCGGACAGAGGGCGTTGATTAAGGATGTATTGGGCCATCGGTGCGCGAGGAATCCCATTTTTGGATTGCCGAGGATCGTTACGACGGTGGACAAGTACCAGGGCGAGCAGAATGATTGTACGTTCTCCAATCCCTTTCTTTATCTCTCCTCTAGCAACCCACTAATACGCTAATTCACAGACATCATTCTCTCCCTAACCCGCACCTCCCGCGTCGGCTACCTCCGCGATATCCGCCGTCTAACCGTTGCCCTCTCCCGTGCCCGCTTGGGTCTGTACATCCTCGGCCGCCGCTCCGTCTTTGAATCATGCTACGAGCTTCGCGAAGCCTTTGAACTGCTTCTACAGCGTCCGGACAAGCTGACCCTCGTCACCGGTGAGTTGTGGCCTTCGCAGCGCGTTCTGGCCGACGAAGTCGGTAAGGAAGGACTTGAAGGAGAGACGGTCATGGAGGGCATGGAACACTTGGGACAGTATGTGTTCGAGATGACCAAGACCAGGATCGAGCAGTTGAAGGAGGAGGGAAAGCAATTGCCCGCTCCTGATGAGAGCGAGGCGCAGGTGGAGGCGATGGCTGCGGAAGGGGAGGAGGGTGCTGAGGTTGTGGAACTGGCGCAGCCGGATGAGGAGGAGGAGGAGGCTGTGAGAGTTGAAGGGTTTGAGGCTGAGGAGGAGTGATTCGGAATTGGATGTGGGTTGTCTGTCCTAGATTTGCATGGTGGTAGTGTTTAGTTGTACCACATAGTACATGTGCATGGTATTTTGGTTCGAGAACAAGCGATAAAATAGAGGATATGGAAGACACTGCAATTTGACAAACCCCCATGAGCCATATGTTTGGAAGTGACCTTGACGATAACGCCAGTGTTTCTTCAACATAATTTCTGATGTTCCTCTCACGAATATCTCCTCTTGTTGTGTGTTTTTGTTTGTAACTTGGCCTGTATTTGACCAACTCTTTACTGTCTTTGTCAACCCAGCTGTCAACTTAACCAAGCACGTCCAACTCTTGGCTATTAAGTTTTGTCAGTTGGTTCTCTAGTCTAGCATATGAAAGTGATGTAATCGAGCGATGATCATCACATGCAGCAACCGACCAGGATACGTATTTAGCTCCTGGCATTTGATCAAGCCCAGCTAGCTATCTCCAACGAGCAGAAGCAAAAACACACAAAAAAAAAAAAAGAACCGATGATCAGTAACCATATAACCCCAACTTTTTTTTTTTTTTCCCAAGCCTTTGAGCCGATCACTACCGAACGAAGCGGCAAAGAAGTTGAGGTTAAGGAACCCCAAAATACTACGCGAAGGGTCCAGCGGTTCGTTGGCGTAGTAATTCGGCATTCTGGCATGGTTTTTTTATTTTTTTATTTTTTTTAATTTTTTTTATTTTTTTTTATTTATTTTATTTTTTTTTATTTCTTTTACTAAAATAAAATCGACGTGTTGACAATCAACATTGGCCCCGTCCGAATCTCCAAGGTTGACAACCGCCCGGTGTCGGTGCATGGCTCGTTGGTCGTAAGTCGCAGGTTGCAAGTTGAAAGTTGGAAGTCGGCATGCATACCTACACCCACTGGCTGGCACATCCTCATCTTGGATCGATCTCACCAACTTCCGGTTACAAAACCTACGCAAAAGTGCCCAGTTTCAGATACATTGTGTAGGTACCTACTCAGTAAATGCATTGCTTGCATCTTCTGGCTGCATGTGGTTGTAACTGCTCAGCCTTCTTCCAAGTTTACTTCCGAGTCCGGTCGTGGGGTCGTTCTTAAGTTCTCAAACAGCTTTGGGTGATGGAAGAGATGAAGGAAGAAGAGAACAATGAGAAGCAACTGTGTAACGCGATGGCATTGTGCTTTCAGGTTTCCTCGAGTCCCCCTCCCCACGCCAATACCCAATGCACAACGCCCAACGCCCAACGCCCAGATGCCGACATGGGCAGATAGATGGAAAAGGCTCTGAAGAGTGAGGCGAGGGGCACGGACTTTTCCTCATACCGGTATCCTGGCCAGGCCTTGATAGACCTTTGTTTTGACGTCTCGTTTTGTTCGTCGGTTGTTCCATTTTGAGGTTCTATGCAAGGGGACAAGGGGGGTACAAGTATCAGTGCGGCGTCGCTGTGCTGGGTTTGGCTTTCTTTCATTGTCTGTGGTACGTAGGTCTCTGCGTGGGTGTCTGTTGGTCGATGGCTATGGCTTATGGCTTGGGCTTGGGGTTTTGACAAAGCCAGAGTTCATGGCCAGCCGATGGAATGGTGGGTTGAGTAAACCAATGAAGATGGTTGTTCTCCAGGGCCACTGCTGAGCAAGCGACGGATACCTCTCAAGTCCTGTTATACCTACGTATTTAAGACTTAGACTGTTTTGTTAAGTAGATTTTGGCCGGCCAGCATAAGACTATACTGTCTATTGTAGCCTTCCGATCATGTTTGATATATCGTAGGAAACGATATGGTGTAGTGTATGTACGAAAAAGGAAAGGGGGGGTCGTAAATGCAGACGGTACGAACCGATACATGGGCTCCACTGCCCCACCATCTAACTGACCTCAAAGTAGTAGGTACTGTGTACGCCGTCTTGGTTGAGGTGGGGTTTCCCTGCTTTGGAAAATTGGAACGAACGACGACAACGATGAGGAGGGGGTTGGGACTCTGCGAGGTACAAGTACACTACATGCGAACAACGCTGGGGAGCCCTGATAGCCTGGTAGATAAGGTGAGCTCGCCCTTCTAGGGTAGTAGAACCGACATATGCGTATACAAGATGGTGGTTTTCTTTAGTTGGATTGCAGGAGGTGAGAAGGGGGCCAAAGGTTAAGCTTTACTTTGGAATTTAGGAGGTGATGAGTTCAGGCAGCAGATATGTTTCTTGGAGAGATTCGCAGATGATGATGCCTTGCAGGTCGTTAGGTTGTGTCTGGTTTTGGAGGCGACGAAATCGACTCGAACTTTTTTTGGGGAGTTCCTGGGGTGCATGGAGGTGGGGATCTTGCCTAGATCGAGGGGCAGCGGAGACTTCAAGGGGGGTATGAAAATGTACCAGCGCCGAGAATGTTGCTGTTCGCTTGCTGGGACATTTTGCCCACCAAGGAACTTGGGATGCCTAGACTTGATGCCCTGAAACCCCCAATTGGGTACAGATGTTGTTCAACTTGGCTCGTCGTGGACAATATAGTTGAGACCTTTGACATTATACCTTGGATATACTCCCACTACGTATCCAAGCGTCTTTGTAACACCTCTGGTTGTAAGTTCTAGGCAATTTTTGAATGAAAATATACAAACAGGACTCTAGCCGATGTCTTTTCGATCTGTTGTAATCCCTATTACAATCTTGCAACAGCCTTTTCTTTAATCTTGACGAGCAGTAGTGGACTGTTTTACTTAACCTGCTGGTTAGTCTCACTTATTTTGTCTCGGACGATCTTGGCTCATTGTCCCAGGGGCCGGAGGCTGGTAAGAGCGCTTGAGTTCCCCATTTTAAAGCCTAGGCCCCAAAGAACGGGAGATTTGGAGAAATGAGAAGACGGCAAACACAAAAACTTCAGCGTCCAGATACCAACAAAGACCCGAGAACATAAGGTCTACACTGGTGGGTTGACGTCATAGTAGACATAGAAGCAGACCAACTCGGCTGCTAAATGGTAGATTATATGGGAAGATAATTCGACTGAAAAAAGATCGTGGCGTCGTAAACGGGCGCTTGAGGGCTTGTAGTGAATGAGTCAGATATGATTGCAGCGTGGTGATTCGTGAGTTTTCCGAATTTCCAAATGTGTGCCATACGTACCATACTATCGGCGATAAGAGGGCTGGAGGGCACCGGGAGGCGTATGAGGGAGTACAGAGTGGTAAGCACAGACGAAGAGCATTTGTCGCCCCGGCCTCCTGTATATGTTGCCACTCACTCATCACTGTTGCAGGTTGTAGTATAAGCGAGCTTGGGCAGGTAGCGTTGCGCTCTCACAGAGAGGCCGAAGATGCTCACTTGGCTTATGATCACAGCTGAGACCGTCGGTTAAGACACATGCAAAGAACAATTCCATCGACGCCGGCGCCTTGGTTAGACCTGGGAGGTGCAAACATACCGCGGTGTTCGTGTCGTGCGCCTTCGAATGCGGACCTCTCCTGGATTGAAGATACCATCGGGGGAAGAACATGATTTGCTGGTTAATTCTGGTTCAACGCATCACAATGGAGAGACTCTTGGGGTCTTTATCAATTCCATGGCCACTTGGAGAGAGACTTACTAGGGCATGAGAATTTCCTACCATTCAGGTCTCATGCCGGCCAGTCACCGTTGAGCCGTATGCCATTTGGGGACAACATATAAGTACGTCGTCTTTGCAGTCAGGCAGTGCCTACCGCGATGTACTACTATACTAGTAGAGTCTTGACCTTCCACTCTTAAGAGGATAACTCTCTTCATATTGTCCGGACCAGTCGCCCATGTCACCCCATTCGGTCTTAGATTTGGAGAAGAGATGTCTGGAGAATCCTGGACCAGGCCCACCCTCGATTTTTAGCTTGATCGTACCCCCATCGTTTATTAGGACGAGGGCTAGACAAAGGGACGAGGTGTAGGTACACGAAACTGACAAGCGACAACAGCCCTCGGGTACGCCTCATGGTACATCATTTAATACTCTACAAGATAATTTCTGTTCTTCCGACAGAACGTCTGTACAATGGTAGCGGTAGCCCCATGTCCTGAAGGGAATTGAGCTGTGCCACACGTGATGTGGCTGTACACTTTGGCATTATTGTCCATGCTAGGAGTGTCAGAGCCGCATCTGCATCAGATCGTTTTGGTCCCCGGTTATCTGGGCACTAGTCAAGGTTATCAACTGAACATGATGGCTCACCAAAAAGAAAAAAAAAAAAAAAAAAAAAAAAAAAAACCGTCAAGTGCTTGAGGCAACCCCGTTCTCGGTCATTAAGTTGCTGAGATAACACAGGCTCAACGGGGACGTTGGAGAATCCAGTTGCTTTCACCTGGCGTGGCAGTCCGAAGACGCACGTGTGTGTAGAATAAGTTTCAGTTCCAGCCGACCAACGCACGACCGAACGGCGGACCGAGAGTGAAACGACAGATAGCCACCTAATCAAGTCCAAGCAGATCGCTGACAGCCCACCAGCGGTCGGTGTGATTTTCAAGGGACAACTGAATGAAAAGTGAAATTCCCTCGAAGTCAAGAGAGATCTTTTTCTAGAAGGCCGACTGTGTTTCCGAACGCATATCACAGCACCCTGCCTGGGGAATGGCCAGACGTTGCCAGGCGTTGAGATGCTGGTTATAGTGATGTTCACCGGGCATGGAGGTTGGGGTTATCGGGTTCCTCAAAAAGGTACGTACCTGGGGCGTCCACTAGCATCCCTGCACCTCGCGCTTGCAATTGGTCGACCCCCCTTCCTTCCGGGCCCTCTTTCCACACAGTTTGAAAAAGTGTATCTGAAGCGGCTGCCCCAAAAACTTTTTTTTTCTTTCCAACCCATCTTCACATCCGTCTTGTGAAGGAAACCCCCGGAGGAAACCCAACTTCAAAGGGTTCTCTTTTTTCTCTTCTCCACTCGGAATTCACATTGGTACTCTTGTCTTCTCAGGATTCACTTCCCAGAGATCCAGAGCCTGCCCTTGATCCATTCCCACTCCACTATACCTAACTCACTTGATTGAGCGTTGGGCGAGCGAACACCCTATCCGTCGCGGTACTGTAGTGGCAAGACCTACGAGATTGGTCAACCAGGCAGGCCAACCAAAGTTACCTACATTACCAACCCAAACCCTGAGGCAACGCAACCTCCCACCTCACCCACCAGAGAGTGCGAGTGCGGACGCAGCAACGAGGGTTTTCGCCGGCCGCTTCGTTTTTTTTGCGACGAACCCACTTGGCCAGGTCCAACCCACCCACCAAGAGGAAATCCTCCACCCACCCACCACCGCCTTCACTCTCTCAACCAGAGACTCCATTCCAGTCTTTTTCGACTTTTACCGTCAGTGCAACGCGCATCGGTATCGGTCTCTCTCGGTTTTCACAACCGCCTAATCCAATCCGCCAAAAACCCACCCGCGGTTTTCCAACAGGCACTCTCTCTCTTTCGGCCGCCGCTCTTTTTGCGCGTCGAAATTGATCCCAGTCTTTGTGACTTTTGCCCCCACTGCGCGGCGACCTTCTGTCGAGTTTGATATTCGACATTCCCACCCCGGGATCACCACCACATCCTCGACCCTTTCCCCTCCTCACCCGCGCACCCAACCATCCACAAAGAAACCGGCTTTCGAGTCACCCGAGACCCTTATGACTTCCTCTGCGAGTCAACAGAACCAAAACCCGGCTCAACCTCCGTCCGCTCCTGCAGCAACGTCGTATGCTTCCGCAGCCGGTGCGAAGAAGCCGACAAGCACGCCGCTGATTGCGACGGGTTCTCAGCCCCCCGTCGTGGTTGGTTCCTCTGCCCAGAATGGCAAGCCTCAAGCTGCCCCGGTGAACGGCCGGCCCAACATCACCCCCGCCGTGCCCATCGCCAGAGGCAGCTCGGGCCTCAACGGAGCCTCTGCTGACCACTCTAGGAAGAGCTCCGTCACCATCAGCGCCGCTCCTCCCAGCCACAACGCCAACGGCGGTCCTGTCGGTGGCGCCAAGGCCATCCAGTTCGGCTTCGACGAGTCGCCTGCCATCACCCACAGCACTCCCCACGCTGCTGGCTCCGTTCCCATCCCGATTCCTGGCAGCAACGCCAGAGTTCCCTCTCCCGCCGCCTCGCCCTCGCCTATTCCCCAGGTGCCTCAGCAGAGCGGTGGCCAGCGGGCTCCCTCCAACATCTCTGCTCCCATGACGTTCGGCAGTTTCCCTGGTGACAACGATGTAAGACCTCCCCAAGCATATCTTCTGGAACACGCTTGCTAACCAATCCCCCTTTCAGCGCCACATGAAGCAACACTCCGTATCTCACAGCAACGGCCCGGTCCACACACGACGGGACTCGCAGGCCTCTGCCCACGGTGAGACAGTTGGCCACATGGCTAGCCATCGTGGTGGCTATCAGGGTCAGGGTCGTGGTCGCGGCGGATACAACAACTCGTACAACAACCCCAACATGGGATTCCCTCCAACCAGGTCCTACAACGGTCCCCAGCACAACGCTGGTCGTGGTGGCATGAACAACTTCCAAGGCCGCGGAGGCATGCAGCAGTATCCCAACTCTCCTCAGCCCCACCGTTCGAGCCCTGCTCCGGCTCACGCTGTGCCTACTCACGGCACCCCTACCATGGCCTCTGCCAGCCTGGCACCTACTCAGCCGCCCTTTTACCCCGGCATGAACATGTACCAGCAACAAGTAAAGCCCCCTTCCTTTTGCAACGATTATTCCTCTTTCAAACCTGTCAACAAGAAGAACAAAGGGACACGCCGGGATTCAGACAGTATCCATCCTAGGCACCCTAATCCTTCGCAGCAAAAGTCAAGTTCGAGCGATGATTCAACTCAGAAGCCTCGACGTCAGAGCAAGCGTTGGGCTTCCAAGGCAGATGGATACCAAGAAGTCGACGGTGGTCCGCCTCTGCCGGAATACTCAAACGCTCCGCCAGCTCGCTACGACTTTGTACCCCTTCGCTCCGTTCCTATGTTTTCTCCGCCATCGCTCGGCATTGACCTGTCACCCGAGAGCGGCCAATTCGAAAACGTGCTGACAAAACAAAAACAGGTGCCCGGATATCCTGCCCCTATGGACTATCGTGGTCCCGTATTTAACCCCTACAGCCAGCCCATGCCCTATATGGGCCAGCCGGTGCCCCATTTCCAGCCCGCATACGTCCCTCCTACCTTTGTACCTCAAGGACAGCCTGTTGCCCAACCGATGTCCCGTAACGCTTCACAGGTTTCTGATCGCCCGGCGTCGAGCACTGGCCAAGTCCAAGCGCCCGTCGTTGCGCAGAGCACCCCGACGCAGCGTCCTGCCCAAGCTGCCCCTGCCATTGTTTCCTCTAACTTTGCTAGACCCAAGAAGTCCGCAGGCATCACTATTAAGGATCCCAACGGCAACCCTCTCGACCTTTCGGCGATAAAGGGCCCTGTCTCCCCGGCACCCAGCATTCAGCAACAGTCCAAGACACCGCCTGTTGTTGCCTCGACACCCACACCCCCTCCCGCTAAGCCCACTGCCCCCTCCCACGGTCGTACCGAGAGCACAACTGGCAAGACTGCCGAGCAACTTCGCGACGAGTTTAAGAATGCGGTTCAGAAGGCCAAGACCGAAGCTCCTGCTGACAACAAGACCAACGAGGAAGAGGCCGCGAAGGCCGCTGCCGAGAAGGCTGCTGCCGAGAAGGAGGCTGCTGACAAGGCCGCTGCTGAAAAGGAAGCTGCCGACAAGGAGGCCGCAGAGAAGGCCGCAGCCGAGAAGGCTGCTGCTGAAAAGGAGGCTGCTGACAAGGCCGCGGCTGAAAAGGAAGCTGCCGAGAAGAAGGCAGCTGAAGAAGCCAAGGCCAAGGAGGAAGCTGAGGCTAAGGCTAAGGCTGATGCCGATGCCTCGGCCGCTGCTGCTGCCGCCGCCAAGAAGCCTGAGGCTAAAGAGGAGTCTGAAATTGACTACAACAACCTCGACTTCGCCAAGCTGACTGACAAGGAGCTCAACAACATTGATCACAGCAAGCTTAGCGATGAGCAAATGGACGCTTACTTCAACGAACTCGAGGAGAGAGATGCTCGCCGCGAGAAGGAGCAGGCCGAGATCTCCAAGAAGAAGGCTGCTGAGGCCGAAGAGGCCAAGAAGAAGGCTGAGGCTGAGCGCTTGGCCAACGCTGCCGAGAACGACCGCAAGCTCCGCGAGCAGGAACGTGAGATGGAGAGACTCGAGGAAGAGCGCGAGCGTAAGCGCAAAGAGAGAGAGTCTGGCCAGGGCGAGTCTGTCGCCGACCTTCTCACCAAGGAGGCCGATGACAAGAAGGAGACCGATGCTGCCTCCAAGACCCTCGGCAAGAATAAGCCTGCTGCTCTCAATCTTGCTCCCCTCAACACTAAGTCCGTTGAGGCGCCCCAGCCCAGCGCTGCTCTCCAGTCTCTGCGCTCCGCTCGCCTTCTCCCTGGCGTGCAGTATGATATCTACCCTGCCGGCATCGCTTCCCCCAACCCAGCCCTCAACCAGGCTGTTTCTAAGAAGGGCAAGATGTTCAAGTATGATGCCAACTTCCTTCTCCAGTTCCAGACTGTCTTCACGGAGCAGCCGTCTCCCGAGTTCCATCAGCAGGTTAAGTCTCTCATCGGAGATTCGGACGGTGGTCGCTCGGCCTCCGCTCGTACCCCTGGCGCTGGATCCCAGAGAGGCCGCGGCGGTGCTTCCGGCGGCGGCTTCCCTGCCATGGGCCAGTTCTCTGGCAAGCCTGCGCTGCCCCCTGGAACCACTTCGGCGGAGCGCTTCGCTATGTCGCAACAGGCTGGTGGTATGGGCTCTCTTGGCAGACCTGGCGCTATGGGCACTATGGCTTTTGGCCGCCAGGGCACATTCCCTGGCAATCTCAGCCGCACTCCCTCGTCTACTGCTACTCCTGACTCTCCTCGTCAGGGCAGCCGTCGCAAGCCGCGTGAAGGTTACTCCAAGAACGAGGCTCAGGCCGCCAAGAATATGCCGCTCACTGCCGGCATGGAGGTCAAGCCTATTACTGTGTCCGCAACAGGCTGGAAGCCCATGAGCATAGGAACTAAGAAGGCGGAGGCGCCTGCCCCCGGTCACTTGGATCCTGAGACCGTTCAGCGCAAGGTCAAGGCCGCTCTCAACAAGATGACCCCTGAGAAGTTCGACAAGATTTCCGACCAGATCCTTGAGATCGCTCACCAGTCGAAGAACGAGCAGGATGGTCGCACTCTGCGCCAGGTCATTCAGCTCACGTTTGAGAAGGCTACGGACGAAGCCCACTGGGCTTCCATGTATGCCAAGTTCTGCAAGCGCATGCTCGAGACCATGAGCCCCGAGATCCGCGACGAGAACATCATGGACAAGCAGGGTAACGTCGTCAGTGGCGGCGCCCTCTTCCGCAAGTACCTCCTTAACAGGTGTCAGGAGGAGTTCGAGCGTGGTTGGAAGGTGGATCTTCCGAAGCCCAAGGAGGGTGAGGAGGGCGACAAGAAGGCCTCCGAGGCTGTTCTCATGTCCGATGAGTACTATATCGCCGCCGCCGCCAAGCGTCGTGGTCTTGGTCTTGTCCAGTTCATTGGTGAACTCTTCAAGCTTGGCATGCTTACGGAACGTATCATGCACGAGTGTGTCCGCAAGTTGCTTGAGTTTACGGGTGTTCCCGATGAGGCCGAGATTGAGTCTCTCACCAAGCTCTTGAGGACGGTCGGTGGCAACCTCGACAGCACCGAAAAGGGCAGGCCTTTGATGGAAGTCTACTTCGGTCGCATCCAGCAGATTATGGATCTTCCTGACCTCCCAAGCCGTCTGAAGTTCATGCTTATGGACATTGTCGACCTTCGCAGGGCCCGCTGGGTTTCCAAGGAGGCCAACAAGGGTCCTAAGACGTTGGAGGAGATCCGCGCTGAGGTAAGACATAGAACATCATCTATTTGTTATTCCGGTATGATGATGCTAACTTAATATTTACAGGCTGAGGCTGCTGCCGCCGCAAAGGCGGTTGAGAATGCTCGCACCGGCCAGCGTGGCCTTGGAGGCCGTGCTGCTTCCGGTCGCGGAGATGCCAGGGGCTTCCCTTACAACCAGAGCATGACCAACAACCAGGTCGAGCTTGGTGATCTCAAGCGCTTGAAGGGCAACACCAGCCGCTCCGGTAGCCAGGGCATGTCTTTCGGCCCGCCTACGTCCATGTTCAATTCTAGGAGCAACAGTGGTCGTCGTCAGGTCGGTGGTCCTGGCGGTGCTTTTGGCCGCGGCGGTGATGACTCTGGCGGCTCATCCCGTACTGCTTCCATGCGCGGTAACGATTCGGTTTCCCACGCAAATGCTTTCAGGTATGATAATTGTGCCCCCTAACATGTTGAACCTACAAACTAACGTAATTCACAGCCTTCTTGCTGATGCTGGAGACCACCCCGGCTCCCCCCCTTCGGCCTCTGCCTCTCCGGCATTGTCCAAGGTGACACCCGATACCACGAATAATGACGAGAAGAAGGACGAATAAGGCAGATGGTTTTCTTTTTCTCTCTTACCCAAAACAAGTTCAACGGTGTGCCGCATCATGAGCACCCGGAACTGTCTCTGTGAGCATAGACCGGGCGGGTTTCTCCAAATTATGCATTTGCGCGGGTCGGGGATCATTCCAAAAGTTCTGCTTTATTACTTTAACTTTTTTTCCTCCATATCTCAGTGATACCTCTTCTTTTTCTCCCACATACATCAGAGAACAAGTTATTACCATTACCTTCCCCATACCATAGACTCAATTCCCCCTAAAACGGCGGACACAAAGCACCAGCAGCATGGAAGATGAAATCACGTTTTGAAGTTCGGATTATGAATGAGGATTTTATGATGAGAAAGTTTCGGACTGTGGGAACATGACAAACGATGTGAATGCAGGTATGACGGAAAAATATGTCTGAAACTTCTCTTGTCCACCGGCTTTCCTCTGCTTTTCTTTACCCACAGAACACACACACACACACACACACACACACACACACACGCATGGCTACACAGCTGGCGACAAAGGGTTGATCTGTTTTTCTTTTCGGGGGCGTTTCACGAAAATCAGGTTGGGCAATGACTCTGGTTTTTCGATGATCGATTTCTGCGATTTTTTTCTTTTTTTTTTTATTCCCGAACATCAATTTACTACTACTTCGACTTTTTAATAATTTTTTTCCTCTCTGTGTCGTCAAGTTTGTGGGTGACGGATAAAAATTGACATTTTCTCAGTCCAAAGGCTTTGTCTGTCTGTGAGTCTTGTTCTGTCCATGTGATACTGGTCTTTCCGCGGAGGTGGGTTCATTCGTTCGTCTTTTGGGAACTGCCTGTTGTAGACATTTGGGTTTGATGCGAGTTTTCCGGTTTCCATTTCGGATTGTGTCTTGTCACCGTCTTTGTTGTCCTCTCTTGCCGTGGTTTTTTTTAGGGTCTCTGCTGCGGTCCGTTGGCAGCGGTGCTTTGATTCTCCTTACGCATCATCATCATCACGTTGGCCGTGGAGAGACTATGGGCAGCGAAGGAGCGATGACTGTGGCGAGCTGGACGAGAAGCATGGCTGATTTGGTTCGGTTCTCTTGTATGTGCGTTTTTGGCTTTGCAAACCTGGTGACAAAATCTTCCATTCTTGTACGTACGATTTATACGCAAATACACGGGCTTAATCTTTCTAGTCCTCTTCCATAATCTTTGTGACGTGTGGTAATAGTGTGTTGTATCTTATGGTGAGCTGTTCACAGCAGGACCTGATCAGCATGTCTCCAATTCAAACGTCCCGGGAGACCCGTTGAAACTTTCATAGTACCAGATGGATGGAATTACTTTGTCTGATGTCGTCCGCCCCCAATTGTTGAGTTACTCAGTTATCGTTTACAGCCCATCGAGGTTCACTCTTAATCCCGGACCTGTCAAGCAAGGTAAGCGTGTATGGACTACTTCGAAGTCGACTATGCTAACTTTCGTCTATGGCCCTTCTCAATCGACTCGCTCACTCGCTCCGTGATCATCACGGCCGAGGCCCATGTGTCGTGTTCGCATCGAAAGCAAGGCCAGACGCGATCGCTTTTATTGATCCAAGTTGCCTTGGAAGCCTCCACCCCAAAAGGGGGTTCTCATCCATGCGGTAGTGTAGTCATCTCTGCCACTAACATCAATGCTTACATCATGCAAAATGTGTTGTCAACTGAATGCGGTTCAGAATCTCAATACGAAATTTGTGGACTTTGTGACCATGTCGGGCGATGGTTCATACGTACGAGCCAGCTTCTTTACCCCAAAAAAAAAAAAAAAAAAATGAAGCTGGAATGCATGATGGAAAAACCTGTTTTACTAATGGACCTATTAAACCATCCATGCTAAGTACTAACCTTGAGTAGGTTGTCCAATAACCAATGCTGCTTGGAACCGACATAAATTAAGGCGAGCAGTCCGCGTTGCCAAGGGGGGAGGGAGGAGGAGGGGGAGAGAGAGGGCTGAGCATACATACCGCTTCTACACCTCTGCTGGGATATAACTTGTTAGCGTGGTTTCTCGGGATGCACAAAGAACCTTGATGTTGGCACAAGAAATAGCCAGCTGATCGTCAGCCCGTTCCCAAGTTTCTTGTAGAGCTACCGTACCATGCTAACAAGTTATATTTCAGCAGAGGTGTATTCATAATCCATAACAAATATGTTCCCTTTTTCAGTGAAAAAGATGGCTTATGCAGGCAGGCAGTTTTGGCCTGCTCTTTCCTGGCTGCACCTATAGGTACATAGCATCTTGTCAACAGGATTCGCTCACAATCCCTAGCATAATCCACAAAGCATACCGTGGTATCGTTTACCGTCATGGTTTCTCTCAAGCAAGCAAAGCGACGTGGGGTGAAAAGTCAAAGTCATGGGACCACCAGGCAGAGGAGATTCTGTTTTGAGGAGCTCGTTTAGTTCATTTACCTCCTTGTTTTAGGAACCCTGTTCATACGTAGTCCGTCGATTCGCTTCCTGTGTAACGCCTGTTGCGTTGTTTGGTTGCCGTGCTCTACGTGTACGCAGTACACACCTGTCAAAAAAGAAAAAGAAGAAAAAAAAAGAAAAAAAGAAAACCCTGGGAGGCGAGCGGGATTGCGTAGGATTGACCTGTTTGCTGACATGTGATAGAACCGGTCAGCGGTAAGATTCAGGGCTGAATGGATGAAAAGAGGTTGCAGATGCCGGGCTGCGTGGTGGGTGGAGTGATTTAATTGATTGATCTGATCAATGTGGTGTGGGTCTGTGCAGAGTAGTAGGTGTAGTGTAGAAGTGTAGGTATTCAGATATGTAACAGAAAGGGCTGTCCGGTGACTAGAAGGTAATCTGGACTTGCATCATAGATCTAAGGTAAACAGATTGGAACACTGAAAGAAGTTTAGTTATTTAGTGTTGAGACTACTTGGTCATTCTATAGCATCTGTGCTCACGTGTTGCGTAATGTTTCTCCGCAAAAAATGGACGACATTGCTGCTTTGGTGTTTTGGTACAGCGTCACCTGCCATGAAAATGAGAGGCGAATGAACTGAGCGTCGGGCAATCATCGGCAGAAACTGATCGTCCCGTGTTCAGGGCAAGCAACAACGGGAGATGAACCCCGCTTTCAAATAAGCCTCAACCATTCCTTCTTGTTGCAACGTTTTGTTTTGCCTGGGAAGGAAGGTTCGACGGACAGAGCGTCTGGTTGCAGTTGTGGCTTCTCTAGTCGTTTGTATGGTCCCTGAAACGGCAAGTGCCTCGGGCAATTAAAAAATAACGGAAACAACGGGCAGGAATTCGGACCAGGAGTGACCTCGGGCAACTAAACAGTGGCAATTCATTCCCACTTCCCTTGGCAAGAGACCTACCTAGTCTTGGCGTTTGCAACTTGCAGTAGCGACATGCTATTTCCAGGGCAATCGACAGTCATTGGTTTTGCATCCTTCTTTGGATTCGGGTGCGGTGACCGACGATGAGAAAATGTGGAAAGCTGAAGAGCAAGGCACGAGCGCATCTCCTCCTGAGTTATCTTGATGCTCACTGGATGGTGTTGCCTGTCTCCGCATCTTCGGCTGTGAATCCGCGTGGATGCAACTGCACTGTAACTGCAGCGTAGCCCAGTGTACCAATGATGGGCCATCACAGGGTGCGTCTGGTGCATCTGGTGCACCTCGGATGCATCCCGTACCTAGTGTAGGTAGTCTGGTAGTGTTTCCCCATACATTGGCGCGGTGGGCAAAAACAACGGGTACTGGGTGTTGATGTTGGCGATCATTGATTCATATCACGACTTCTCAAACTGCCACAAAATCCGGGGTTGTTGTGTGGTTGGGTGTGTCCAGATGAACCAAACGGGGAACGCAAAGTCAGACCATCCCTTGGAACCCTTGGGAATACATGCCATATCCCTGACCCATGTTCTTATTTCCTCTCTCGTCTCCCTTCCGCGTGCTTAAATCGAGCTAGACGGATATAACTCCTTTTAATCCTTAATTTCCATATAAACTTTTTTTTTTTTTCTCTCTCTTGTCCCGCACACTCGTCAGCTCTGAATTCTTGTTCCTCCTTCACACCCAGCAAGCTATAAGCATTGGGAAGCGGGGTGTTGTTCAAGTTCTTACTCACTCACTTACCTACCTTCCGATCCATCACTTTGCATCCCAAGACTGACCTATCAAGATTCTTTGTACCACCACAACCAGCAGCTCAGCTGTTTCCCGATTCTTCGAGGCGCTTTGGATTCACCGAGTTGGGCATCCTCTTTGGACATCAACGCGCTTGCCATTGATTTATCCGGCTTGCAGCCATCCCGGTTCTGAAACAATATAGACGCCAGTCGGCCGACCTCTGTGTCTCGCAACTGTGGAGGAGAAACAGTACGCTGGATATATATTCGTACAGTTTCCCTTGCTCCCCGAGCCTCTATATGCTCCAATTTTCAGCCCTTTTTGAGTTTCGTTAAGCTTCAATAAGGTTGATAACGCCTTTGTCTACATCGATTCAGCACCAGCGTGGCACGGGACGGCACGGCACGGCAAGCAAGCCACCAGGGGCAGTTTTTACCAAGATGGACCAAACCTCCAATGGCGGGACTCAAGAAGGTCCCAAAATCATCCGCCCAATCCCTCGACGACCCTTCAGCCTAGCATCACCACCAACCATCTCTCGTAAGGATGAGTCTCCCTCCCCAGCTCCTGGAAGAGACTCCAACACTTCGCCCCAACCACGCATCACAGCCGCCGACCTCCGCTTCCTCCTGGACCCTCGATCTCCCTTCAACAGCAGCGCTTCTCCCGCTGGCAGCGGCGCCGTCACCAGCGGTCTTGATTCCTCCAACCTCAGCAGAGCTACCTCCTTCCGGAACCTAACCTCTTCGACTCTCTTCGGCATCTTCTCCGACCCCGGTGAGCTCGGGATGGCCGCCACCACACCCAGCGTAAGTCGGTCAGCATCGAACCTACGCCATGGACTTTACTTTGGCAAGCAGCTCCAGGAGGAAACTGAGGACGAAGACAACGTACTAGGCATTGCCGGGGACGCCAGGGACGATGAAAATGACGAGGACGAGGACGAGAACTACCAGGAGACCATCACCCTCCGCCCCAAGCGCCAACGACGAGTTTCTTCCATAACATCCACCATCCCCCCCTTCAGAGGTGAACCCTCGTCATCAGACATCAACAGCAGCAACGACAACCCAGTAATGGGCCTGCTCTGGTCATTACTCCGGACCACTCTCCTCTTCGCTCTCGGCGCGGGCTACGGCGTGCTCGTGACTCGCTTGCCCAACGGAGATAGCGTCACGGGCGGCTACGGCTGGCGGTACCTCACCTTCTGGGGAGCGGCCGGCGTAGTGTTGGGCAGGCTACTTCCCTGGTTTGATCAAGTATGGGAGGAAACGTTTGGAAAGAGGACTAGGATGACCAAGAAAGAGAAGGAAAGGCGACGAGCTGCTGCTGCTGCAGAGGCCGCCGCCGCTCTCTTGCAACAAGCTCCTCCACCGTCGTCAAGGACTTTTCCAAGGAAGACACCAGTCACCACCACCCTCCCTGTTGAGACGGATTCCAACAGCGGAGGCGTCACCAGCCCGCCCGAAGCGGACTGGCCCCTCGTCGTCCGCAGTATCGGCGCCTTTGTTGGCATTGTCTTCGCCATCCGCCGTCTACCTTGGGCCTCGACCATGCAAGTATCCATCACCCTGGCGCTTGCGAATCCGTTCCTGTGGTACCTGATCGACCGCTCCAAACCCGGGTTCCTTCTCAGTGCCGCCGTGGGCGTTACGGGATCCGCCATCCTGATGGGGTTGGGTAACCCCGATATGATGCCTGCACCCGTGGCTGGAGCTGGGTATCACGACCATCATTTTCTGACGACGAGCGGGCAACCTGCGATGGACGTGCTTAATGGGACTACATCCGGGTTGCCTCGGAGCGCAGCAGCGAGGATGAGTGGTATGGGAGGGGCGAGCAGCGAAAACGCGGCCGTCATTGAGACGGGTATTTGGATGCTCAGTGTGCTGTTTTGCAGTTGCGTGTGCTTTGGAAACATTGGGAGGAGGTTGGCGCTGAATAAGTCGGCTGCTTCCAGGGGGAGATGGGGTGGTGTTAGGTGATTTCGTCATTGATGTATCACATCACATCAAGGGCACAATGGAATGACTTTCATGGAAGTCATTTCAATCTATCTTTTACTCATGCAGCGGGAATGATTCAACACACATCCATCAAGAATGGTCGGCTATCAACTCTGTACTTCTATTCAGCAGTCCCATCGGGGACAATTGCATTGCACCATTATACCATTGGACTCCAACAAGACTATTGAGTATATGGAGTTGTTTCTTACATCTTGTTTATCTTAGCCTGGCCTAGATCCATAGATCCATGTTATGTCTCTATCATATTGACCCCCGAACGAGAACCGAAAGGAAGGAAGAAGTAAAAAAAAAAGGCGAAAATAAAGGATGCCTGAAAAAAATTCATTCCACCTGAGCTTGGTGGAGGTATACGTGATGTGTTGACAAGAGTGGGATTCGAACCCACGCCCTTTCGGACCACGGAACTGAGTTTTAACTCGGATTAAGGGTTAACCTTAACGTGGCGCCTTAGACCGCTCGGCCATCTTGCCTATTATTGTATGTTCGGCTCGGGTGTATGGGCTATAACGTTGTGGTGTGGTAGCTGTGGATGTGGGTGGGGATTAGGGTTGAGGCGAGGGTCGGGGATATATCCCTGCCCTGTGAGTGGGAGTGAGATATACCATAGAAAATGGTAGATCGGGCCAACACTATCCTAGACTGGTTACATCACGATATATAAAGGGGTTGACGGGTTGACAATATTCGCAAACGTAGGGCATTGGAAAGAAGTTATAATCATTCAAGAAAACAAGCGGTGGTTCGGAAACAAGCCCAATCCTTAACGCCGATGTCGACAATATGAACACTGGAGGGAAACCATCCGCTCAACTTTAGTACCCATTTTCACACATACCCATCCATCTTTCCTCTCCACGCCCACTCACTGAGGAACAAACCCCAACTTGGCAAAAAGCGTATCCATCGCCACCCACCTCCGTCCACATTTATCCAAATACTTTTCCACCACGCCCTTAACCGTACCGAACCTAACACGATTATGTTCCGCCATGATGGCGACCCTCTCCCTCTCCTCTGCACTTAGCTTAGCAGCATCCGCATCCTCATCATTGTTCTCCTTGGCCTTGCTCTTCGCCTTATCCACGTCCCACAGACTAGCAAAGTACACCAGCTGGTTGTAGATGTCCCGTTCCGTGTATTCATACCGCATCCGGCCGCCGCACTCGCCGCGCGCCAGACCCTTGGATCCGAGACAGCGGGTGCCGTAGACGGAGATTTGGCGCGTGCGGTTGCCGCAGGAGGAGTCGTCGCAAACGAGCCAGCCTTCGTAGTAGCGCGCTGTTTGGGCGCGGACGGCGGCTTCAACTTGGGCGACGACGCTGAGCGTGGGGAGGACGTATTGGCATGAGGGGCATTGAATGCCGGAGGGCGTGACGTTGTTGATGGATGATGGGGAGGCGAGGCCCTCGAAGGAATGCGAGGTTTTGCACTTGCGACAGCGGAGAGAGAGGCGCGCACAGGACTGGAAGCGTAGGGAGTCGGGGATTTGGGACTCGAGAGGGTGGATTTCGAGGTCCTGTGGGCCTGAGGAGTTGTTGTTGGTGTTGGAAGAGTAGCGGCGGACGTCGAGGCCGAGGTTTTCTGCGAGTTGGGAAGTTGACGTGCCGACAATGTTGGCGCAAAGACGCTCGACTGGAGGGAAGATTTGCTTGCCGATGTACCATTCTACGTCCGGAGACAGGCCAGATTCGGCCTTGAGCACGTCTTGAGGGGTGTAGGCACGCTTGGCGACGGCTTCTGAGGTGGTCTTGCTGTCGCCTGTGATGATGTACGAGATGACGTCGCCCTTGCGGATGGTCTTGCCCTTGGCCAACTCGCGAAGGGCGACTTGGACCTGTGGCATCGAGTCGGCATTGGGATAATCCTTGGGCGCCTTACCAAGCTGAGTAGAGATGATGTACTTTTGCACAGGGACGGCACCATCGCGCATCTTGGCAGATATGTCACGAAGGTACTCGTGGATGCGTTGGACAGACACCTCAGTATCGTCACCCGAGAGGATCTCGGTGAGGATACGGTTGGAGATCTCCTTGGATAGCCCGCAGTACTCACGACGCTTCATATCGAGACCCTTGACCTCCATCTTCTCAACCCATTTGCCGTTGACCTCGACCATGTTGATAGCAGCATACTTCTTCTTGGCTTGGAGGAGGATGCGCCGGAAGACGTTGTCGATATCAATCTCAAGGAGGCGGTACCGCTCGTTGACGGCCTTCTTGAACTCGTGGCCGACACGCAGGGCTTCAGCAACGTTGTCCTTGTTCGCGTTGATCATGACGGAATCCGTGTCACCGTAGATGACCTGGAGCGAGTTGCTCTCCGCCAATTCCTTGGTGCTTCGCAGAATCTCACGACCCTTGTAGGTGGTGAGCACGGCAAGAGGACGGGCGTAGAAGCGCGACTTGGTATAACCAAGACAGCCGTACATGGAGTTGGCAGTCAACTTCAAGGCGAGCTGCTTGATATCCCAGGTGGCGAGCTCTTCAGGTGTGGCATTCTTGTCTTTCATCAGAGACTTGACCTGCCTACGTCGGCTAACAAGTGTGGCAATCAGCTTGGGAAGAATGCCCTGCGCCTGTTCCTTGGGAACCTCGGGAACAGCATCATCGTCCTCGGACTACTTTGCGTTAGCTTGTGACGTCAACTAAGGAGGGACTCTGACTTACCAGTGATGTTCGATCAACTGTGGTAAAGCAAATGTTGTACTCTTGGATGATGGAAGGGTAAAGGGAGTTGAAGTCCATGACGAGAACGAACTTGTCATAAAGACCCTTTTCTGGCTCGAAAACCAAACCACCCTTGTATTTGTCCTTCTTCTTTCCTCCTTCTCCGCCTTCCTCTTCTGCGTTTTCCTCCTCGATGCGTTGCCGACCCTTGAAGGTCTGCTTGTCCGGGACGACATATTTGTTGCGGTGGAATTCGTGAAGCAAAATGTATTCGTTCCGCTCAGCACGCGTACCGGTAAGTGTTCTTGCCCACGAGTTACCAGCCAGGTTGGTGAGAACCTTGGTAAGAGGAAGAATTTGAGTCCTGAGTGCAAGAGCCGCGATGAAGTAAGTGTCAGTCTCGGCGTGGGAGATGTAGTCCATCAAACCATGCTTGTCAGCGTTAGCCCACGTCTTCAGGGCGACTTCGTTGTCGATATCCCTCCTACGACTTTCGCCTCCCAGATACAGACTGCACATCTCGGTCAAGGACCAGGTCTGGCACTTGGTCATTACTGATTTACCGGCATCGTTAGCAAGATCGCATAGCAGACGGCCAGACATTATCTGACGTTCGGCAAATACATTGCCACCCATCTTAACAATGGATGAGGGCCACTGAGAGCGCCTGAGTCTACCCAAACGAGACCATTGATGTGTCTTTTTCTCGTGCAGCCGGTTCAGCAAGATGCTGTAGTCAACACCTTCTAGCTGGTGGCCAAGGATAACGTCTGGATCGACAACATCGATCTGTGCGAGCAAGAAATTCAAGATCTCGTGTTCCTGCTTGAAGAGCTTGAGCACACCTCTGTTTCTTTCCTTGGCAAGCGTCTCGAAGCCGATAGGA
This sequence comes from Neurospora tetrasperma FGSC 2508, assembly GCF_000213175.1. Lineage (NCBI taxonomy): Eukaryota > Fungi > Ascomycota > Sordariomycetes > Sordariales > Sordariaceae > Neurospora > Neurospora tetrasperma. The sequence continues at coordinate 967,874 of NW_009799101.1, forward strand.
AATGCGCTACCGTAAGGTCTAACAGCGGTGAAACTACGAGAAGCAAGCTTGTCTGGGGGAGTGGTGTCACTGAGCGACACATCAAAGTAGACTCTCCCGCTAACCGCCAAAATCTCCTGCTTATTATCCTTAGGGTTGAACGCTGTGCGCATAGCCAGGCTTAACAACGTCAAAGGAGGAGGCTCAATGCTCTCGGCGTTATCCGGAACCGACACCATGTTGGGATGTTCTACCAGGACCTCCAGCTTGCAGTGCGAAGCATTCCTCAAGGAAGTGAAGTCTGCATCCTCAATCTTGAGCCAGCAGGGGCCCATGATGTTCTTCCAGAGCACAAACTGCTCGAACAGAGCGGTATTGGTACCAAAGACGTGGGAAAAGGTTTCGCCTTTGTGGGTGGGTTCCATCGCAGGCTTGGTATATGGGTAGAAGAGCTTCAAATACTGGCTCTCCTTAGGAACATCGGGAAGCTCAAATGCGTACTTGCGGGTGCAAGCCTTGATCTTGTGCATGCCGACATTCATTTTGGTCATGATTTCATCAACCTCGTTGTAGACGTCCATCATTTCCACCTCTTCTGTTGTCTCCTCGCCACCTCGCACACGGTACTTGCGCGGCAGGAAAAAAAGTTTCCGAAGAATGTTGTCAACCTTGACAAAGCAGCTGACGTAGGTTTTGGTCTTCTTGTTTAGGACCTTGCCAAACAAGCATAAACTGCCGTTGACCTCTGTGTAGTCTGTCCAGAACATGTTCAAGCTGCCGTCTTCTTCGATAGCGTCCTTGTAGTCAATCTTGCCAACGCTCCTGCCCTCGCTTTGTGACATGGATACGACATTGAGCTTCTGATTGATCTCATTCCAGGAAGCAGCGTCGACCTCTGGCGCTGGTGCCCTTGCGGGTGACGAACTGGCCGGGACGGGCTCTGTCTTGAGAATCTTTTTGATTTGACGGGATGCTGATATGTTGACGCTGGCGGCTGTTACCGCGCCAGTATGGGCAACCTCCATCATGTCCTCATCTTCGTCCTCATCATCCTCATTCTTTTTGGGTTCCGGCCTGCCAAACGTCCTCCGTGTTGCTACTTTTGCGGCCGGTGAGGAGGGCATGATGGCATCGCTCATAAGATAATCGGAAACTGGTGCAGGTTCGTCGTCCATAGCAGGCAGGTAGTCGTCGTCTGGTAGAAGGTCGTCGTCTCCTGCTGGGGATGATGCCCGATCATCGACCGTCTTGGCTCTCTTTGCCATGGGTGGCCGAGGTTCCCGTACCGGGGAGAGCACCCGGACCTTCCTCCTCTCGACTGATCGATCTCGCTTCTTGGATACTCGTGTGGCCGGGACGGGGATTTGTGCAGTGACCTGGTCGATGAGGTCGTCCAGGAACTTTTCATCTTCTTCTGTTTTGATGACCTTTTGTTTTGGTGGGGCTTTGACGGCGCCTTTCGTGAAGTATTCGGTGATGTTTCTGTCATTGGCATCTCGTTTCGCATCTTCTTGTTCCTTTTGTTTCTTGGCTAAGAGGGAGGAAGACGAAGGTCAGTACCAGAACCAGAGTGCTTTACGAGCTGCTCCCATAATCGGGTTTTCAACATCTCAATTTTGCTCACACTTGCGCGGCTTGCTGCCAGGTAGGCCTAATTCCTCCTCGCTGTCACTGTGGTATTGGGGGAGGCGGTCCCATTCTTCGCGGCCGTCGTCGGCGTAACCCTCGCCATTGTCGTCAACCACGAAATCGTCCTCGTTCAAGCGGTCTCTGACAATCTTCTTGTACTGGTTCTCGTCGACTTCTTCGTAGAGCTCGTCGATCTCGCCGACGTCGTAGGTCTTCTTCTTGCCGGATTGGCGCAGTTCGCGCAGCTCAGCGTACTTGTCTCGCTTGGCTACTCGTCTGGACATTTTGACAGGCCGTTGTGATGTTGCCTTTAGGATTGGAGATTGGATGGTGACGAGACAACAGAGGAGCACCAGGCCAACACTCTGGAGAGAATATCGACGGGGCCACCGGGATGTGGTAGTGTTGGTGACAGAGAAGAGGATTATAGTGGGATTACAGGGTTCAATTGGTCCCCTCCAGTAACAAAAAGAAAGACGCGCTTAGTTTCGTTACTCGTCGCGTACTTTACTGTAAACTGTAAGCGCGAACCCTTGTCCTCGTCACGGTCGTGTTTAAGAGGTGGGGCAGTTCTGCTGCTTTGGTCTAAGCGGATAAGGAAAGCAACGTACCGACCCTCGTGTGTACCTTTCAGCAGCGGGGCCCCTGGCAGTGTACCTGATGCCGACCCCAGACCCACCGCATCTCCAAAGGTGCAAAAGGCCGCGGCAGGCATTTTTGTAGATCAGTCTCCAAAATTTCGGAATGTCATCCTAACTTTTGGCCATCATTCACGGTCGCCATCTCAGCATCATCCTCCGTCCAGAGTCCAGGGCAGTTGTGCGCCCGCCACAGTAAAATACCAATATCGATTTCTTCCCGGGCCTTAACTTTTTATATCACGTCGTTCACTCCTTTGGGAATTGTCTTGGAACAACAGGAATCCATTACAGGAAACTCGACGATCCAGATACCCCACCAACCGACCATTAGCAACACAGGTACCTCGGCCCGTACCTCGCAGAAGAAAAAGATTCAAAACATTCAAGGGCAAACTCGGTTGTCCGCAAACCATGTTTGTCTGCCGGGCCTGTCTGCGGAAAGGCCTAGCTCCTGGAGCTTTGGCTAGGATAAATGTGCCTGCAGTTGGATCTCGTCTGGCCCTCCCAAGGTTAGGCGCACTTACACCAAGCCAGTCCACGACCGCCATCCGATCCTACCACTTACCCGCCCTCAAGCCAAAGACTGCCACCGATCCCTCCGTTACCCTCGATCTCGAAGCGCCGGAAGGGGAAGAAGATGGAGACGGGTCGGAAGGGAAGAGGAAGAAGAGGGACCTGAGCGACGAGCAGCGGAAGAAGCTGGAGCGCAGTGCGGCTCTACAACTTAAGCATTTCAAGGATCCCTTCCACATCGAGAAGCAGGTCAAGTTGACCCTCGACAAAGGAAAATACGAGGAGGCCCTTGTTCTCACCCGCAAGGCCAGCAAGAACGCAAAGGTCCAAGTCTCGTGGAACCATCTGATCGACTACCACATGAAGAACAAGCGTCTGTCTGCCGCCATCAAGATCTACAACGAGATGAAGAAGCGCGCCCAGGTTCCAGATGCCAGGACTTATACGATTATCTTCCGAGGCTGCGCCATGAGCGAGCACCCCAAGCAGGCAGTCGCAGAAGCCGTCAAGATCTACCACAGCTTGCTCAGGAATGAGCGCGTGAAGCCAACCACAATCCATCTTAACGCTGTCCTCGAGACATGTGCCCGCGCCGGCGATCTGGACAGCATGTTTACGACAGTACAAACAGCCAACGAAAGCACACGCAAGCCCGACAATCTGACCTACACAATCATCTTCAACGCCCTTCGGGCCCAATTTAACCCACGACTGCCACTGGATCGGGATCCCATGCAGCGCGACCAAGAAGATATCAACCGGGAGAAACAAGAGGCTATCAACAGGGGCTTGCAAATATGGGAAGATGTACAGCGTCAATGGAAGAAGGCCAACCTCATGATCGACGAGGAATTGGTATGTTCCTTTGGAAGGCTCCTGACTCTGGGCACCAAGGAAGACAACGAGAGAGTCTTCGAGCTTTTGTCCTCAACCATGCAGCTCCCGCGATTCCATGCTGGCGAGAAGGCAGCTGCCCAAGTGACCGCTAAGGCCGTAGACACAACCACCACGCCAGTGGTCTCACCTGAAGCAGCCTCTCCAGAAGCCACCGCCTCAGAAGCACCAGAAACCACACCAACGAAAACCACCCCATCTGACTCGACCACACCCACCGTCCAGCCTACCGAAACTAAGCCCAAGTTCGAGAGGAAACCCAAATCCGTCACCCACAGCCCCAGCCTCTACGCCAAACCAGGCAACAACACCCTCTCCCTAATCCTCTCCGTCCTCTCCAACACGCGCCGCACCTCGCTCGCCCAAAAGTACTGGGACCTGCTCACCTCCCCGCCCTACTCCATCAAGCCAGACAAGGACAACTACTTCCGCTACTTGCGCGTCCTCCAAATCGGCCGTGGTTCCGCCGCCACCGCGGCAGTCCTCCAGTCCATGCCTGCCGAGTTCATCACGCCCATGATCCTCAAGACGGCCTTCACGACCTGCATTCGCGACGAGCTGAACCCGCACGCCTTTTCTCCGCACGCCTGCACCATTTTTGACGTGATGACCAAGAAGACCCGCTACCCGGACGCCATCGCCATGCGTCTCTTTTTGCAATCCGCCCAAGGAAACTTCCGCCACATCAAGAAGATGGCCGAGACCGACCCCCTGGGATCCCGCCAGGCAATGGGCAAGCAAATCATGCTCGCCCTCGACAAGATGTGGCAGCCGTATCGGATCATGGCCAACCAATACTCTTACCCGATCGGCAGTCGCGTGCAGGCGCAGAGCCCAGAAGACGCGTGGAAGGCTGTGCGGGCGCACATGTCCGAGTGCGTGGTCACCGCTCGCCGGATGATTAGTGCCATTGATAAGGTCATGTTGAATAGCATGTGTGCCGATGACGAAATCCTCAAAGTGCTGAAGCGACGGAGGGTGATTTTGCAGAATATGGTGGAGCGGTATGTGGCCAAGGACGGCGACATGATGGGTAGGTGGAGGGAGAAGATGGTGGAGCGGTATGGGGAGGCGGGCCTGAAGAAGCGAGAGGCGGAGAAGAAGGGGGTTAGTAATGCCGGGGAAGAATATGAGTTTGGCCAGCCGAAGCCTAACGAGTTTGAGAGGAATCTGAACAAGAAGAAGGAGGAGGCGGTTGCTGCGAACGAGAAGAGGAAGGCGGAGCAGGCACAACGGCCCAGAGAGGAAGAAGAGGAGAACGAAGAGGATGAGGACGAGGAAGAGTGGGAAGATATTACGGAAAGTCGTTATCCCAGAGACAAGACGAGGAGTTTGAGGAATGAGTTGCGGAGGGACGAGAAGAGCAGTTCCAAGTACGGGTACCAGCAGACGAGTAATAACAGCTCGTCATGGTCGAGAGAGAGTCAAGGAGGGAAATGGGATAGGGACAGCCAGCAGGATCGGTGGGGCAGCAGCGGGAGGAAACCCAGCTGGTGATGAATGGTCTATAGGTTCTTGTTAGATAGGTTGTAAGTTAGTTTGGCTCCGGATGATTGCCTGGCAGACGATCATTTACTGTATATATATACTTTTGTTGATACCTCAATTGGTCTTGTTGGACATATGTGTGTCTCTATGGTTGGATACAGTATGTTCTTCATATCCTCCCCCTTTCCCCTCTTTCTCGTGGGAGTATCTGTCTGAGCTCCATGGGACCAATGGTAAATAACTATACTACAAGAAGAGAAAACCTCGACGGCGAAACCACAATGGGCCGCACAAAGGTAGGATAACAGTTGGTGCTTGGGAGTTCGATAATAACGCAGGCAGGATGCTTACCCCCTGAACTCGCTCCATTGGAGATTCCTTTTCGAACAAATGCATGAAGCACATATCAGCATCATCAATAGAAGATACCCTTCGCGCAGCATATCATATCAGTTACTTCTTTCTATAAATCCTGCTCTGCTGCCCTCTGCCTGCTCCCTGACCTTCTTCACTCTTCACTAATTCTCTCTTCCCCCTTCCCCCTTTCCTCATCCCCCATTCCCCATTCGATTCCGCTCAACAACAAAATCAGCCCCCCAACAAAAGTGACGATGCGTAATGACAATTTTTCGGTAAAGAGAAAAAGAAGAAGAGGTATCGTATCTGTGAGTACAAACTGAATGGTACAACAACTACAACGAAAAGCCCGCTTCCCTACCAACTACAATCCACCTTCCCTGGCCCAGCAATTTATGCTCAATGCCATTGACTTTGACCCTGACCTCCACCGTTCCCGCCCATAAACCCTTCCTCCAACGTCCTCTCCTCCAAGTTCCTGATGAAGTCGCGGTTGTTGCCCTGACCCCGTCCAGACGCCTGAGCACGGCTTCCCCTCCTCGGCATCCTTTGGCTGGGCTGTGAGTCCATTCCCATGAGACCGTCTGGTGGCGGCGGGTAGTAGGCCGGGCTCGGTTGCAGACGAATTGGCTGGGTGGGATCCAGATGGCTCGCGACGCGCTGGATGGACACGGGAATACCACTTTGCTGCTGCTCCATTGTCGAGGACCGTTGCCTCTGGCGCGCCGCCGCCGCCGCCTGTTGCTGGGCGTACAGATTTGACTGGGACACGCCCGCGTAGTTCGCTGGAGGCATCTGTACTTGCTGTACCTGCGGCTGCTGTTGTTGGGGCATACCTTGTTGAGGGTATGCGCCCTGCTGAGAGCCGTACGGTGGAGGCGCGCTAGCGTGACTGCTGCTGCCACCAGGAGCGTAAATGTTGTTGTTGGAATACAAGGGCGGAGGTTGCGTGTGGGTCTGCTGGGGATATTGCTGCCCAGTGGCCATCGACCCGTAAGGGTTTTGGGCCTGGTTTGCCGCAATGGCGTTGGCTTGCGCTTGTTGCGCCTTTTGCTTGCTGAATGCCTCGGCCTGTATCTGCTGTTGAGTTCCCGGGGCTGGTGATCTGTTGAGCGAACTTGACTTGAGGTTCATGGGCGGTACAAACGGTCCAGTAAACTTCGATTGGGTGATGAAAGGATGTAGCTTGGCTTGTTGAGGCGACCATCGTTCCAAGGGATTGATCGTCAACAGACCCCTGACAAAATCGATGAAAGCGATACGGTTGTTCATTTCTAGGACAAGGTCAGCTTTCAGTGCATAAACACACCGAATGCGCTCGACTTACCTCTGTCAATCTCTGACTGCTTCATGTTCTTCCTCGGCATCGGGTATGTCTTGATAATCTCGGGCAGTGTGTTGGCTTGGAAGTATTTCTTGCTAGGTTGTTCCTTCGTGCCATGCTCCCGAGAGTATTGCTCCATAGACTTCAGGTGGTAGGTTTTTCTGCCGAACTCATCTTGCCTCTTCTCGAAGAACTCTCCTGCCTGCTTGCCCATCTCGATCATCCAGTTTGGAGGATTTCCCAGCATCTCGACGATTCGTGACACCTGGTTGTACTCGGAAGAACCGGGGAAGAGGGGAAGACCCAAGAAAAGCTCAACCACAATACATCCCAAAGACCACATATCAATAGCCGAAGAATAAGGCAAGCCAAGCAACACTTCAGGGGATCGGTAGAATCTGGACTGAATGTACGTATAGACAGTCTGCCGTTCGTCGCAAGCGGATCCGAAATCGATAATTTTGATGATCGGGCTCTCAAGGTTTTTCAGGAGAATGTTCTCGGGTTTCAGGTCGCAATGGATCAGTCTCGCCTTGTTGAGCAGAGAAAGCCCATTCAGCAGCTGCTGCGCAAAGACGCGAACCAGTGTCGTGCTCAAGCCTCGGAACTGGTTTTGCTTGATCAGCTCGTATAGGTTGACACTAAGCAACTCGAATACCAAGCACAAGTGTTGGCGATGGATGAACGTATCCTTTAGTCGCAAAAGATGGTGATCGTCGTTTTTGTCGAGCTTTGTATTGAGCTGAACAGGAGGTTAGCGCGTGTCGCAAACAATCAATTCAACAATGCTGGTAAACGAACCAAATCCAAAACGGACACTTCCATCATGCTTTGGTTGAAGTAAGCTGTTCGGTTCTTGATGACCTTGACCGCAACGACCTCTTGCGTCTTCAAGTTTTGGCATTTTACGACCTGGCCGAAGGTACCCTGGCCAAGGACATCGAGAATCAGGTAGCGGTTCCTGGTACAACCATGTAAGTGACTGCTTCTCGACCCGTGGTGGGCAGCAACTTACTTATGACCAGCCTCCTCCGAGCCCAGGATGTCATTCACATAGAGGATATAATCGCTGTCCTCGTTGTCATAGCCGTCATTCTTCACTCCCTTGCTAGGCTTGGTAAGAACGCGCCGAGGATTCCTAGACGACTCGTACTTGAAGCCGGGGTTGCATATTCGGTAGGTGGCGGGAAGGTGAACTGTTAGCGCTTGGAGGGGCTACCGTAGTTTGTTAGCAAGCTGCCCAAAGCTATTTTTCGCGAACTTGTACATACACTGATAAAGCCGCCTTCCGGGTTAGCTCGTCGATGAGCCGGCTGCTTGTTAATCTTTGGTCGAAGGTCCTGGGGTCCTCGTATTTTCCTAAACTCGGGAACTGGCGTCCTATCGGGCATGGGCATCGGTTGCGACTGAGAGTTCATGCGCCTTGGCGGCGACTTGGGGTCCATATAAGAGCCGTCCATGGTAGAGCTGATTGCCGAGTTTGGATGGCTGTGGTCGTGTTGAGCGGGTGCGTATGGGTTGATGGGGGGAAGCTGTTGGGATGCTTGACGGCTGGTGTAGTAGGGGTTCTGTTGCTGTTGCTGCTGCTGCGGCTGCTGTTGCTGTTGTGATTGCGGCGGGGCATATTCGTTCGGTCGCGTAGGGGATTGACGTTGGGCGGGGGAGAATTGGCTTCCCTTGGGGTATTGGGAGGCAGGCGAGAGAGCCTCCATGGGCGAGTATCGCTGCGCGGCAGCAGATGGTTCTTGGGACGTACTAAGGCTGGCCGGGCGACCACCGGAGAGAGAGTGATGCGGCCTCAGGGGGTACTTGATGGTAGGGTTCTGGGATGAGTATGGATCGTGGGCATCCTGCATAGCGACGTCGCCGTTGGCGTCGCGCGACTGGGACGACGTCATTGGGGAAATGGAGGACTGTGGTTGCGCGCTTGGGTTCAGACCGGCCTGGTACGGATCATACTTGTATCCGGCCGGCGGTGGCTGCTGCGCCTGGACCTGGCCGTTGCTGGCGTAGTCTCGAGGGGACATGGACATTTGGCCGGAACCGTTGTTGTATCTCCTGGACGAGCCGCTGGCGGCAGAGTCAGAGTACGGTTGCCATTGCTGCTCCATGGCTGCTGGCAGGGCGAAGGCCAGCTCGCGGGACGGGCTCGGGGCTGTTGCTGGGTCTGGTTTGGCAGTGAATTCTGTTGCGGTGGTCGGTGGTGTCGTCGGCGCGAGAGGGGGGAAGGAGAGGGAGGGTTTGAAGCTTTCGAAGACGATGGACTCGGGTCGCTGGCTGGCAGGTCACAAGTGTGGGCCTGATGATGGAGGTGCGGACCGCGGACTGCCTGCTTGGGTGGTGCGCACTAGAACTAGTGACTGCACCAGTGGGCAGTGGCTACCTTCTGCTACCTAGTGTAGTAGACTCTGTACCTAAAGTAACTAGGTACCTCTGACTGGTGCTGTTGGGGCAGCTAAAGTTTAGGTAGGTAGAGGTAGATGAGTCCAGTGCCCTGTCCTGTTGGTGCCGTCGAGAGGACCCGCTCTCTGCTCGCAACACAACCTGTACGGGGAGGCGGAGAGGGCAAAGCGCAAGGAGCAAAGCGGGCCAAGCGGTGCCAAGGCGCTGCGAATAAAACCTACTCTCTCCTATAGGAATGCCAAGTAATCCCTGGTAACCAAAATCTTTCCTTTCAGCTCGGGCGTACAAAGCTGTGGTGGGCTGTCTCGTGGATGTGGATTAGACGCGGTTCGGTTGGACGATTGGGACGGACGGGCAGAACAGAGACGGGAAGAGGTTTTGGGGCCGTTGGCGGGCTGTCTAAGCCAGACACGACGGGCAGGGTTCAGTCGGCTAGGTCGCAGGTAGGAGGAAGAGACACCAGTTAAATGAGCCTCCGTCGCTTGTTGCTTCTCCAGCTGTACTCAAGAAGGAGGGAAATACAGTACGTCAGAGAAAGCAGCAGGAGGAGGACGAGAATGAGGACGAGGCAGTGACCAAGCAGTCACGTCCGGGCAACAAGGCTGTACACCTAGAGGTACGCAGAGTACGGCAGGGAAATCGCAGTCGTTCGCACCATGTGCAGAAATAACGGGGCTTCCGTCGAGACCGATCCGTAGGCGGTTCCTGTTCCGGTTGCTCGTGCTAGTCGGTGGATTTCGTATTTATTCAAGGGTTCCCAACGTTATGGTGAGGTATGCCCAGACAGGGTACACAACACAGGTAGTTGAATTGGGTGGTGAGAGTCTGACTCCCCGCCCGCCAATGTTGTGTCAAGTGGAGGAGCCCTTGCTCTCCAGTTTTGACAACGACGACGACGACGACGACGACGACGTTGAGCTTGAGACTCCCGCGTCGAGAGCCTTCAATTTCAGGCTCTCAAGGAACAGGAATCGGAATCACCATCAATAAATGCACCAAATGCAGTGCAGAAAGCCAGCCGGTTCCTAACCTGGCCTGATGATTTCGAATCTGCGCTTCATGTGCACTTTTAGTTTTGTTCTTGTGTCTTTCCAGGTTGAAGGATGTATCGTTGTGGGCGTGCAGCTGGCTGAGCAGGACAGCGCAAGCGGTTGTCTAGTGAAACATCTGATATTATGCCCGCAATGTCCGGTATGTTAGGCCGGTACTGCTAATTTGTATGGCCACCAACACCAATACCTTCACCAATACATAACCAACATGGACCCAAAAGGTCTGACCATGAACGCCTTTGGCGCCAACGGTTGGTGTTTGACATGGCTTTTCTCTTCTCGACCGCATCCCTTCTTTGGTTACGTTTCTTCCCTTACTCCCTTCGCAGATCTCGGGTCCTACTGTGTTATGAAGCTTCATGATTTCCAAGTTGGTAATAATCGGACAAAACTCTTGGCGTACGTTCTCGTCGTCCGGTTGGAGCTGCAAACAACCACCGGAGATCATTCATGATGCCCGTCATTGAGACACATTCAGATAAAGTGGGGAGTACTAAAAGGACCTTGAGATTGAACGAAGAGTGCCTGCCCAGTCTCCAGCAGGTGGCGTTTCGACAGGCCACGCACGCTGCAAGCAGCCAGGGCAGCCCATCCCGCTGCCCATCCAGGCGAAGCGGTCGTAAAAAAAAAAAAAAAACGAACACCTGAATCAACAGCATCAATCGATCCCAGCTTGAACGTCAAGCTGCAACAACAACAACAACAACAACAACAACAACACCACGCAATTCCGCACCACCAGTACTCAATACGAAGAAAGAAAAGAGGCAGCTTCCTAACGAACCTAGTTTGAAATGCATATTTGACCGATATGATAGTTGAGAGTCGAACCAAAACCCACCTACCTTGCAACCGATCGCATGTGTTGGGTTATTTTACGAGGCCATCCCCCATCCATATCCACATCCTGTTCAAGCGATCAGCAACCATAATCCAGGCATTCCCTCATTCAGCACCATGCTCCTCCTCACCTTTCACCCTCACCACGATTCACTACCCCGCGGTATTCCATATGTACTGCTAAAAGGAGATTACATAGGCAGTGACAGGGGTTGAGTGATTGCTCGTTTTGGCTTGAGGACCTGGGATGCAAACCCACCTTTGTCGGACTTATTCCTCGTATGTAGTGTAAAATTTCCCTGGCCACGACACGAAGATGACGGTATGTATCATCGTCGTGGGAGATCATAGAGGTATCTTTGACTGCTTCAATTGCTTCCATTCACTGTAAGTACTCGGACAAACAAACCGTGTCCATATGACCTTTACTTTGCTTTCCATCCGTCCTTTTTCCCATCCACACTCCATTATCTGTCCCAATTCTAACACATGGCCATCACCAACTACTGCACCAAGCTGATACCATACACCATCAGGAAAGATCAAAGATGCGGATATCATAGGGTCGTGACCGCGTGGACCAATGACTCTTTCAAACGCCTGCACCGCTTTTGGAAACGAGCTGACAACGGGGGAGCCTGACTGAGTCTAGTCCTACTATGTACATAATTTGACTTCCATTTATCCTCTCTGCCTCTGCCTCTGGCCTCTCCGACCAGACCGAGCCGTGGGGATTTCGCGACTTTCAGTGCATGATATCCATCCTGGTCCGTGTCTCGTTTCACACGCATCACCGATTTGTATCAACCACATGAGAGAGACAAAATAATATTATGTACTCGGACCAGCCAACATACATATCCCGGTCAGAGTCCCTTGATTTTTGTTAATTTTTTTTTTTCTCTCTCACTCCCGTCAAATTGAGGTTTAGCGCAGTGCGTGTAACACGGAGTAAGTTGCAACTAGCAAGGCATGTGAGATCAGCATGGGTGGTTTGGTTCATTCGGTTCATGGGATCGATTGGGATTGGGCATCAACTTGTTGCTGTCCAAAAGTCCAGGGATGATTTGGGATGTGACATTGTTCACCTGTGACGAGACAACCCTAACCCTGATAAGCGCCCATGATTGCATCCCAATAGCTCCCAAGGCTGGATTGGATGTAAGCGCCCTCGTCCTGGACAAAATTGTTGGTTGAAACCTTGGACATTACACCTTGGGTATACTCTTACTACGTATCCGTGTCTTTGTTACTCCTTTAACCTTGGTTTATAGGCAACTTCTGCATAGAACCATGCCAAACGGACTCTGGCCGATGTCTTTTCGAATTATCGTATGCCCTTCACAGTTTTGCAACGGCCTTTCATGATATCACGAGCGGTATCGGACTGATCTATTTGACCAGAGGGTTGGTCTCATCAATTTTGTTATGGACGACGCGCCCAGCTACTCTGTAGCATATCTCAGAAATAGGTAAACAAATCGCAGGTTTCGAGCTTGTTGGTCCGGCTCCATGGAGGAGTGTTTAGGCAACTAACCGGTTAGTTCTCACATGTTTGCCTTCAGATACGGGCAGAGGGTTACACCTGAAGGTGAACCGTAAGACCAGACGGCTTGAACCACAGCTGCTTGCTCAGCAGGACATCAATTGTCTGGACCATTATCAGCACGTTCAGAAACCACGTGCCTAAAAGGCTCGAGATGGCTTTGCCCTTCACTTTTCGTCCCATCCACTTATTGCATAATTATCACGCGTTGCATACGGGACTTAATTCTTGTCATGATCGAACGATCTCCGTAACACCCTCTTCCGTCCCATAACAAGCTAACCATCCTCGCTGGTGGTTACCAACGACATCTGGTTATCTGGGACCAGCCCAGAAGTTCTAGACCGCGATAATATCCAACTCTGTAACTCATACAAGTCTACCCTCCTCATTTACTAAGTCCTTCAAGGGTATAGCGTACATTTTGAAGGACATGATGCTACGTGAGATGAAATCGCATACCGGAAAACGGAACGTGGAAAATGGGTATCTGTATAAGAAACATCCAAAGGCCCACGAAAATACAACGGTAGGAAACGCGCAATGGGTATATCGGAAGAAAAATGCCGCCTTGAATCTTGCGTACACATCGAAATGAAATGCTGAAGGAGACGAAGTTGGAGAACAGCCAAAGGGAAGAAGAGATATTGTCGTGACGTGTTCTGGTAAAAGACCTCGAAACTGACTTAACTTTTGTGAAAATCTGGTATCCAGCGTTGGAAAGATTTTGGAAACATATCATCAGGAAGACGAGAGAGAAACACCTAGCAAACGTAAAAGTGTAGAGTAAGATAAGACGTTTCGATCGTAGCTTAAGAGAAGAGGAGAGAAAACCGAAGGAAATTACACAAAACCCAAACGGAGAAGAACTTGCAGAAAGAACCATTGGCCCGTGGGAATCACTCAGAGAAACGAAGATAGAGAAGAAAGCGCGAGAAAGAAAACGCATTCGAAACTTGACAGGTCAGAGATAAAAGAAAAGAAGGAAGAGCAGTGAGTGATACATGAGACCAGAGAAGTAAAGAAGACAGGCTCCCAAATTCCCAACAAAATGACTTCCAGTTCCAAAATCCAGTCCTTGATCAACCGGACTTGAGCGAGGATTTCTCTCCATCCTGGACGTGTGAAAAAGAACCATCCTAACACGAATGCAGCCGCAAAGCCTCCCACCTCTAGTCGAAGCTGAGAAAGCCATTAACTTTTCCACCACATGGCAAAGGCGTTTCAAGGGAACGGAAAAGAGACGTGGCCCACGCTGTGACCACTAGTAAGCAACTGCTCACCAGGCTTTTTAGGCTTCTAGCCCTGGTAACCACCAAACCCATTGCCGAAGTTCTGGGCTGGGGACGGCTGGTTCCACTGGGCGTTGGGACCGGGCTGACCACGGCCATAACCACCAGCGCTCGGCGGGCCGTTGTAACCCATCTGGGAGCCGTAGCCGGCAGGTGACTGAGCTTGAGGGCCGTTGTAGTTACCTTGCTGGCCTGGGTAAGAGTCTAGTTTGTGCGTTAGCGGCTGACATGTAGAAACCAGTTCACCGAGTCAAGACTCACTGCCATAGTTATTGAAATAAGTGGAGGGAGTGCCGGGATAACCAGGCGTCTGGGCACTCTGAGGGCTATAAGGCTGGTTTGGGTCGAACTGTTGAGGGTTGGGCGTCTTGTCCTTGCCCCACTACACACGAAAGGTCAATAATGTCCTCGTCCAAGATAAGAGGGGGTCACTTACGCTGCACTTCAAAGGCCGACCATTGACCTGATACCCATTAAGCTGGCAAATGGCCATGGCAGCATTCTCATGAGTGTCCATCTTGATGAAAGCAAAGCCGCGGTCGGCCTGGAAACGAGACTCGACAACGTAGCCGAAGTTCTGGAAAAGGGGCACGAGGTCATTCTGAGTGGTGTAGGGAGTCAGGTTGCCGACATAGCAGGTCGTCTGCCAAGCAGGGGTCTGGGCGACAATCATGTCATAGCTGTGAACTCCGTGGGTAGGGAAGTGGTGGTGTCCATAAGGAGTGGTGGGAGTAAGACCCATCTGCTGCATAGCTTGCTGTTGAGCGATGGAAGGCTGACCCTTTTGGTTGGCCCAGTTGCAACGAATGGCACGAGATCCAAGCCATTCGCCGTCCATAGAGCTCAGAGCCTTCTCGGCATCGGGACGGTCGCGGAAAGCAACGAAGCCATAGCCGCGGGAGCGACCGGTCTTCATGTCCCACATGACTCGAGCCTCGGAGACGGAGCCAAAGGCAGAAAAGGCCTGAAGCAGAACCTCGTCGTTGACTTCGTTGGAGAGATCGCCGACGAAGATGTGGAAGTGGCCCGAAGTATCCTCCTTGTTCTGGTTGTTCGACTGGTAGGCCCAGTTGACACGGATTTCCTGCATAATTACCGGTGGTCAGCTCTACTCTATGGAATCATGGCCAAAGATTCGTAGTGTGGAATGGGCGAACTTACGGACTGATGCACGCGCCGGCCGTTGAGCGTCTGCATAGCACGCTCAGCCGCACCGGGATCATCATACTCAACGAAGCCGTAGTTGTAGCCCTTTTGCTGTTTTTCATCCTGGATTGTTAGCAGAATGTCTTGGGCGTCAAGGAATCAAACTGGCAGCCTCAACAGGCTGATGTGAAAAATGAACTAACTCGCGGCTGCTCGGAGCCAGGTTTACCCACGTTCTTGTCGGGAATAATTTTGACATTCTGGACATGGCCAGTCGTCTCGAAAATCTGTCTCAAGACGTCCTCGGTGACCCTAGGGTCAAGGCCGCCGACGTAGAGAGCGCGCTTGTTCGGCTCGGGGGCGGCGCGGCGGCCGAAGGGGTTGCCGGCGCTGGTGGGCGACATGATGCCGCTCGTGTCACCGTTCCCACCCATGGGCGACGTAATCGCCGTAGGGATGGGATTGGTGTTTTGCGGGATGTGCAGCGGCGGAGGAGGCATGTGTGCGGAATTCGCGTTGTTGTTTTGACCGTTCTCGTAGCCGGGCGCGCCTGCGTTTGGTTGAGGTGGAGGGGGAAGCTGTCCGGTGGTGGGAGGCGGGCCAACGTCAGCCATGTCGGAGAAATGGTCGAGGATCTGGTAGAAATCAACGAGCAGAGCGGCGATGGCGATGATTGGGGGACGAGCAGCGCAGAGACCCTCCTTGGCGAAGCAGGCCCCACTATAAGCAGCTGTTGAAACGATGGGGTGAGGCAGTGATTGTAGACGACTACGTGAGCGTCTGCGACTGTAATTTCCAGCGGACTTTGACTGGAAACTGAATAAGCTTGCAAGAAGGAAGACCTGACCGATCACAATCGGGGAGATGCAGACTTCTTATTGCAAAAAGAAAATTGACCCCGCGCGAAAGATGCGACGGAAGAAGATTGCTCGAGTCTCAGCCACGTTCTTGTAGCTCGTTTTATAGTAGTTACAGGCGGGCGAGCGCAGTGCGGTAGCGCAAGATGGGATGGCAAACGGAGGCCGTTCGGTGGAGCGGACTCGCTGTGGGTAGAAGACTGTTGGGTGCACAGACAAACTTTGCGCCCACGAAATGGAAGGAGTCTGAACGGAATGGCACTGTCGTAGATGGCTGGAGATCTCGGCGTGTATCGGGGGTCTAGACACGCGATCGTTATTGAGCCGGCGAACAGCAGCTGAAGCCAGGGACGATGACGATGCGGAGACGGGGGACGAGGATGGCTCCCGTTGATGCGGACGGTGGAGGACAGGGATGATGGGTTGGTGACGGTCAGTCAAATAACCGACAAGGGGAACTAGGTAAGTAAAAGAAGAAGGGGAATTGCAGTGATGGCCTGAACTAAACAGCAAAATAGTCAAGAAAGACAAGATGAACTGGAAAACGGCCGTAAACCCAAAAGGAAACGCCCCGAGATTCACAACAGCCTGTCCGAAGAGATGACTTGTCTGGGATTCTTCTGCGATGGTGTTGTTCGGTGGGAGAAGAAGGTAAGGAGAAGGGGGGGAAACTTTTGGAGCTGACAATGAGCCTGATGGAGAAGACGGCCCGGGGGGAGCTCTGAAAGATGCGACGAGCACGGGAGGGGAAGGGAAGACGGGGATTTTTGATGGTGCCATCGTCCTGGGATTGGCGGGCAGGCAGCCACTGAGATGCGAGGACGGAAGGGTCAAGGGACAGAAAGGCACATTTGCAGAGCGGAGGAGGGGCGGGACGAACTCCAGAGGCAGGTTGGATCATGGGCTGACTGACCGGCCGGTTTGATACCAGAGTATACCTATTAACTGGCCGTCGCCGTCTTCGTCTAGGGCCTGATACTCGTAATCAACCCTTTCTTCACACGTGCCGTAGCAATCTCGAAGCAAAGAACCATGAGGTTCTGGGCGTTTTGGTGTCAACATAGGAGTAAAGTCTGGGAAATCGAGAGTTCTGGTTGAGTAAATGGATGCCATGTGTGGTTCCTATGATCGTTGGGACGTAGAGGCATCGAAACTATTGACCAGTGAGGCGCTAAGGGACCTAGGTACCTGTTTACAGTCTGATATATATACCACAGATACGAGGAGCCCGAGTATCAAATATATTCCCGTTCATCGACTTGCGTGTTGTCTGTCCATATTCTGATCATTTTGATCCTGGAGGCGTAGCACCAGATATGAGTGTGAGTGTGTGCTGAGGGGTATCGAGTAGATTGTTGGTTCACGGCCCGGGGGCTGGAGGCAAGGCGCCAAGGTACTAGCCAACCACACTGTGTCGTGGGTAGCTGAGATATTGACTCCCAAGGGGTTCAAGGTTCAGGCTTTCTTGGTTTGGTCCCCTCCTCCATTCTCGAACTGGAAGCTTTCCTTTCCCTTCGAGATCATCAATGCGCCCTGTGACGACCTTGGCAGAAACGAAACAACACTATGATTTTACCAGCCCTACCTACACCTCTGCATGGACATAAAAGAGTAGCGAGGTACAACGCAACGAACTTCAAGAAACAGGGAGCACTCACGGCAAACCAGCTATTTCTTGTGACAGATATAAGATTCCCTGCCATTCTTAAAAACTGCGCTGCCCTTTTTTCTATCCATGCAGAGATGTCGGTACAACTTCATCACGGGCTGAATATGCTGAATATGCCACATTCGCAACGCAGGCACCTGGATGGTTTTCTATAAAAGGGTGATGGAACGCGTGGGTAGACCGGGGTGATACTTGCAGTGAATGCATGACCCGACTCGTCCTCCATCTCATCAGTCCGCCCAACACGTGCCAATGGAGCACGACGGAACGGCCAGCTGGGCCGATCTGTCATCGCCGACCACTGTAACGGCTCATTGTGTCATCAATGAGGGTTTGGCACTCTGTCCAGAAAAGTCTCAGTTACATATGATTATACTTTCTTTGGCAGGACGCATGGCAGTCGAGAGTGACGAACGAAGGAGTTTACGGCAGCCGCTTTTTCGCACAATAGGTCGTTGACTGCCGTGCTAATTGCCAGGTATTGACAGCTCCAACTAAACCCAGTCGAGCAACAATACGGCCTTTATGTGTGGGGTTGAATCGAGTGGATTCGCAGAACTTTAGTTTGTGTAACCGCTGAATGAACAGCAATTGGTGGTCAAGATGAAGCTTAAACGGACAGTCCCATCGCAACCTTTTTTTTGCTGGATCTGTGCTGTGTGTGAGGTGATTCTGTCCAGGCCCGTCGCCCCGTCCCCTGGATTTCATTGCGGGAACGACAAGGCCAACTCGGGGAAGCACCCGACGCTGGCGGTCAAGGCACCCACGCCTTCCAAGCGGAACCCCACAAAGAGCCTCAACCGCGCGGAGGTTCCAGGGACCCGACTGCACACTCCGACGCTAGAACTGGAATTACCTACCTCTACATACCAGCACCGGCCACTGCAAGACAAGGTGCAGAGCAGCTACGATCATCTTCTGAACACCGCATAAATAACATCCCACCATTCTTCCATTTGTTTGAATTCCCACTTCAAGTTCCATTCAGTATCCCCTCAACTCCCGGGTTTCATATGACCTTGGACAACCTTCATTTGCAGTCACCCAGAACCTTGATCTAGATACCTCTATTCAACCATCACTGATCAGACGCGAGGTCATAGTTCCATCGAGCCTGAAGAGTCCAGATACCATATTTATCAGAAGTTTATCCCTGAAGTGTGTGCTCGCACAGCAACAGCGAGATAGGAACTTATCCATGCGTGGATTGCCTTGACCCTGGACGACCCCCTTTGTCTCCCCGCCGTCTAAGCAAAACAATTCCCCGGGATTTATATGCGTCAACATCCAAACTTTGCTGCGCGACCATTGTCACACCTTTGGACTAGCGAGGGCCACCCGCTTTACCACAAGACAAAGGCAACTCAACCACCACTTGGCCAATATTTCTCATTTCCAGAAACTTCGGCACACAACTCGCCCTTCAAACCTCGCTTGCTTGCATCATCGGCTTGCAAAATGACCGCCCCAGCCCCCACAAGGCCAAACCTACCAAATCTCAACCTGGACGAGTTGGATCGGCTGTACAATAATGTGGTAAGCAGGACTGTATCTTCCTTCACATTAATTCGCTAACTTGGGCTGTTGTAGCTTGTTGAAACTGGCAAGATCTTCAAAGTCCTGGCCAAGGAGGGTGGTAGCTCGGTTGCCGAGTTGCCTGTTGCGAATACCAGCCGTATCCAGTACAATGTTGAGGAGTTCAATGCCGCCCTAGATGAGGTCGAGTCCGAGATCGTAAGTTTGCAGGATATTGGTTGATCTGAGCTACGGGCTAACTTGGAGAAAAAGCTGCAAGCCAAGGCCGCCATCTTGAGGGATCTGAACAAAGCACGGGAAAAGCGCAATCCACCGCCGGTCCCGGTACCCGCGCCAAAACCGGCGTCTCTCCCGGCCCCAACGGCGCCCATGGCTCCCAAGGCACCCATGGCTCCAATGGCCCCCATGACGGTCGGTATTCCGGCAGGTCCCAGCCCCCCTCAACCCCAGCCCGGGAAGCCGCCTCTTAACAAGTCGGTGGCCCCTATCCCTGATATGGGACTCGATCTTACCGCGTCTCCCGTGGCCAAACACTCCCCGAGCCCGAAGCTGGTCAAGACCAATCCCAAGAACTCGCCTCGGCCGGGCGCCGCACGCCCTGTTAGTGCACCTCCGAAAAAGGATTCCAAGGTCCCGCCAGGGCCTGCCTCCCGACTAGCACATGCGGCAAACGCAGCATCACAGGCACCCCGACCAGCAAGCGCAGCGCCCCAAGCCCCCCATCAAGTTCACAACACCAAGTCTGCGGTCCTTCAGGGTGGGAATCTGGGATCTGGCCCGACCGTGCCGCCTAATCACATTAACATATCGAATCCACCCCCGCAACAAGCGATGCCAGGGCCACAACCACCTCAGGCAACACAAGGCCCTCAAGGGGCTTTCCACGCTCCACCCTCCGCTGCAGCCAAAGCACCAGCACCAGGAGCCGAAGCTCTCTTCACGAACATGACCTTTTCCCTGGCACCTGCCCCAGGAGAAGCATCGAAACAGAACCATCAGCCAGCCGCCAACATGACGAATGCCACGAACCCACCCGCTCCGAACGTGAGCCATCAAGCACCGGCTCCTCCGAATGCCAACATCAACAACGCCACACGCAATGGAGCAGGAGGAGAGGACGCCAACATGTCCAATGCGGAGATCTTTGACCTGGGGTCAGGGAGCATGGACAACATGGAGGACATCAACTACGACCTGGGCGGGGAGGGCGGCGACAACAGCAATTTCAACGACCTCTACTTCAGCAGCGGCGGCGACGATACCACGCAGAACACCGAGTTTGATGGCTCGAATTTCTACAACTTTTAGGAGGGATTTTAGGATACGGTCGAACATTAATTAAGAAAGCATTGGATAGGATTTTGAGGAGAACCATATGGAGGCAGGGGTAGTATGGTCAGGTTGAGATAGTCAAAGTGAGAATGTCGCTCAGATCAGGACGACACTTGGACGGAGCAGTATATGGAAAGAGAAGAGAGGAAGAGGAGGGGACAAAGGAATATGGATGGAAAGATGGCGTTCTCATGATGGTTTTTTTAATAGGTAAATAAGATACGATACCACTTGGGGCTTATACGTAACTATGAGGAGCGTCTTTAAAGCGACTTCGTCATATTTGAGGGCGACCGCTTTGCCGACGAGCGATTTATCTGAAGAGGGAAAATGGGATAGAGATGGGACGTAATACAAGTCGATATGGCGTAGAATACAAATACGATCAAGGGAAGGATGACGTGATGGTATCTTTGGACGATAGTAGCGAGATAGGAGAATGAAACAAAGTTGGTCTCTCTCTGAGAACACAGCTTCACCAATGAAGCTCTCGAGACACTCTTCACCCGACGTTCAAGATGCATGCCGTGTGATTAGTTGACAACACAGATCACAAAATATCTTGCTGGTTTCCCCCTTTATCTCTTCGCACAAGCGTGGGCGTGGGTATATACCCGCATGGCTACATTTACTCAGAATAGTATCCAGCTGCGGTGGTTGTCCATGCTCTCCATATTACTGCCCTTTCCCCACCGCTATCCAGGTATCCTGAATACATCCCGCGAAACCCAAGGTTGCTGATGGACGATGCTTTCGTTGGTCCGCATAGACATCATACATATCGCCCATGTATTGTCCTCCCAACGGTCAAAGATGTACTTAACGGAGACATCTTCCAATTTCGTTCCTTTATTTTGAGAGAGCGGTTTTAAGGAAGCGGTTTTGAGGAGGTAGCTTTTGAAAAAAGTGCAGGGTAGGCAACAGACAATACCCAAGCATAACATGCGAAGAGGAGGGCGGAAACAAAGACGATGACACAAAAACGTACATATCTGTTGTATACTGTTGGAAGATCACAAGATAGTCGATGTCGGTCGGTGTAGTGTATTTGTTCTTCTACTTAACAGTCTCGCTTCTTGCAGAGAGGTCTGTAGGAAGCTCGGTCATCTTGCAAGTATCCGCTCTCTGACATGGATGTCCCACATTCATTCCTCTTTCTAGGTCTACCATACCGGTCATGTTCACCGCCAACTATAGCAAGAATCATGATCTTGTTCTCAAGTTAACCCACCCCAAAGCAAATGTCGTCAGTTAGTGAAGCACCTCCCCCTGTTTCGCATGTCCTCTTGAAAAGGCATGTATTCTTTAACAGTCTAGCCTTGCAGGTACGTAGTGTGAAGAAAGGGAAAAAAAAAAAAAGGTCCAGACACTCCGCTGGGTCTAGGTTACGCATACGTAGTAAGCGTGTCCGGACCTTTTTTTTTTTTTCCACACCACCTTCACTTCTTTCTGCCTTGGAAAGAAAGCTTGGGAAAGCGACTCATGTCGATCACCCGTTGATCACCACACATTTCGCGCTTTTTCATTGATCAACTTCAATTCCCCCCCAACCCACACATCATGGACCGCTAGTGTAAAAAAGAAAGCTTGTCTGAGCTTAGTTGTCCAATCCAACCAAGCATTTGGAGCTAAAACTAGTGTAGAGACAAAATTCGTCATACCGAGCTTATTTCTTTTTGTCATACAGTGCTTATCATCTGTTACAGTATCATCGAACTGCCGGTATTGTAGTGTAGTACTGCGTACCTGCTGCTGCATCCTCTGCAATTGTCATGTTATGGTTATGTACATGTACACTAATGCCATGCCATGCCAAGTCGAATGCAAAGACCGCGGAAGTTTTTTTTGATATTGTTGACGCATGCGACATTGTCAAATGTCAAAAACATTCAAAGTTCACCTCATTTTGCGTCTGCTTCGAGACGACATATCAATTATTGTTGTCACCTGTCGCTCACATGATGATGATCCCTTTCGCTGCGCTTACCATTCCATAGTTGCCAGTTTAATCTTACAACTCCATTAAACTTGGTAACATGTAGCTGCCTACATTGTTCCGGTGTCACACGATCCATCAGTGTCCGTATGTTCGAGTGTCAGTCCAGGTGAATCGAACATACTGATTCACCGTTCCTGTCCCTGCTTGTACACCATTACCATTTCCTTGCATCCCGTCCTTCTTCCTGGCCAATTCTTCGGCACCTCTTAAAATAAACCGAATTCAGAGAGTCACAGATTGTACAGGAGACAAGACACTCAGTTTCTTCAGACAACTAACACCAAGCTCAGGTAAGTGGCATTGTGCTATATACACAGACAAAGTATGTGTGTGTCCCCTTTCCTGCTTCCTTCATGGTATTCGTGAGTCGTTTCCAAGTAAGCAATAGTGGTTAGTACAATTAAAAAGACAAACACCGGGTTTGAACAAATAAGAGAAAAAAAGAAGGCGGAAAGAACCAAAGCCGCTGTATGAATGCCCTAGTTTTCGGCTAGCGCCAATGGTTTGGCGAAAGAGGAAAAGCAGGTCAGACAGAGAACAAAAGAAAACAAAGAGTTAGAGTTTGATGAGACGAGAAACCTATCCAGGCTTCATCGTCGCATCGGGTATTTCCAAAAAAGCGCCAAAAACAAAAGTAAACAATCAACAACGAATGTGTCCGTCCGTCCGTCCAACCATGTCCGTCAACACCATTTCAATTCCAAAACCCATTTATATGTTTTTTTTTTATTGGCCCAGCATCGCAATGCAAAACAGCCTCGACCAATCATGCGGACAGGCGAGGCTGCTGGTCGGTGGTAGCATTTGCTGTCGACGCTGCCGCTTTTGACTCCAACTCCCTCCTTTTTGCCAGTAAACTCTTGAAAGCACCCAGACACTGAACGAGCTCCTCCTCATTTTGAGCACAAAATCTATAGCTCTTCTCGTCCGTGATAATTTGCATGCAGTGGGCCTTGGACTTGCTCAGCGGATCGATGTCCACAACATTGACGATTGACGAAAAAGCGACGACGAAGAGAACCGAGTACTCGGATTCGTCCTTGTACAAGATGAGATTTCTGGGTCGTAATACAGCCCACGATTTCTTCCATTGCTTGACGCCGCGTTTACTTCGGAGGAATCGCAACCATCCCTGCCAGATAATCCGATCCGGATCTTGCTCGACGTTGATGCCGCTAGATTGGCTGATATTCATCGCTCCTGGGGTCATGGGGGCACCCTGTGCCTGTGCTGCTCGTACTCGTGCTTGTGATACGGATGGAGACCGCACAGTCAAACTTTCGATTGTTGGGCCCGGTATCCGTTGAAATTCCGAGTCGGAGAAATCGGAATGCGACGCAAGTTCTGTCCCCGACATTCCCGATGATTCAATGGCCGATGAACGTCGCCCACCAGGAGACACCAGAATCCGTACAGGAGGTTCGAGGGGTTCCGGTGAGCTCGAAGCAAGTCGTTCCCGATCCGCGGCAGCGGCAAAGTCACGGTTAAGGTCGGATTGTCGTCGGGGAGGTGGGCTGGCCAAGAAAAGTTCCTCTTCTTCCTCCTCTATCCTGGCATCCTTCCTGATCAAGTCAACCCACTCCTGGGCATCCTGCAAAGTCGGAGCTTGGAAATGGAAGTTCTTTGCGGGCGAAAACAGGCCAAAGACGTTTGGGCGTTTCTGCTTTGGGTCTTTGAGGAAAGTGACGGCCGTCAGATCCGACAGATAGATCTTGTGTCGAAGCTTCTCCTCCTTATCTGATTTGTAGATGGACAAAGTGTTGGGGCGCAAGACGAGATAAATAGTCCTCCAAGCCTGAACCGCGACGGTGAGATACAGCCCGGTCCTAAACGATCCCCATGACAGGCCAAAGACGTACCTTGGTTTTTGAGGTGCGCTTTTGCACATAGCCGCTCTTGATCACACGGTCGAATTCAAAGCTTCCGTTCTGGTTGACGGGCGAATACGTCTCGCCGGCAAGACCACTTCTAAGCCGGGCACCTGTAGGCGGAGGCGGCATAGGAATAGACGAAGGCGGGGTGGCGACGCTGACGCGGCGATCTTGGAGTGAGGCGGTAGCCGACGAAGCCGGAGGCTGAGTGTACATTTCGGTCATGATGGCGGACAGCGCATGTAAATGGATTTAGTAGTGATCGTGGTGGTGAGTTTGGCGATGATGATGATGATGTCAACCACTCTTTGTTATTCGTCGTCGTCGTCGTTGGTAGCAGCAGCAGCAGCAGCAGCAGCAGAGAAGGAGCGATGTGTTGTGCTGAAAAGGCGGAAGGGTAAGGATATGATGTGAGCGAAGGCGACCCTCGACGGGGGTGATGGAGGGATTATGAACCCTCAGGGTAAGAACCGGCAACGTGCGTTGAGGCGGCAGCTAACGAGCAATGGAAGTGATGTGGAAATGGAAGCAGAAGCAGAAGCAGAAGCAAGCACGCCGCTCCACAGATGATGATGACCTTGCTGCTGCTACCTTAGTGTAGCGGGCAGATGGAGCAGCAACTGAAGCGAGCCGAAATATAGGTAATCGAGTGGACGAAATGGTGCAGCAGCTGGCAGACGGACGGGCAGGTCAATCAATAAAAGGAGGATACAGTGAGCTCATGGCAGCGATCGATGCAAACCGGAGCGGGGGGAGAGGATGAAATCGCGAGAAGCTTCAAATCATTCAGTTTGAGTTGATGAAATGGACCGGGGTGAGTGCAGTGTGTTTTGATGAGGTCCGAAACCAGTGTCCACCCAGGCACAGACTGACGGGCATTCCACTTATTAGTCGGGGTGGAGACTCTGGAGCAGTTGCCGGGGCGGCCAATCCGGGCTAGGAAATGGAAGCCCACTCGAATCATGTGTGGAGGAGCGAAGCAGTTCACGGGAGTCCACAGGGGTTCTGGTAGGTGCGGCCTGAAGTTCCAGCAGCACCTAACCTGGATTCAGGTAACGGATGCACACTTTCCAAGCTTCTTCAGGGCAACCGACCACACCCTGGCTCGTAGGTGCTCATCCGTTGGAAGCCCGTCTCAAGGTGGTCCGTCGTTTGTTGCCCGATGATAAGCAGAGGCTGGGCTCGCCGTGCCGAGACACTTTGAAACAGTTGAGGATGGCTTGTACAAGTTAATCTTCCGGCCAACCTTTTACTCGGGAGAAGGGGGAGGCACGGCAGACTTGAACCAAGAGAACCATGGGCATAGCTCTTGACTAAGGTCATAGACGACCACGTACGTGATGTGAACAATGATGGTGCACGGTGAGAATTAGGTGGATTGGTGTTTGATATAAGTAATAAAGCAGCAGATGTACTGTAGCGACGACACGTACAGGTACCTACCTACCCTTTGAGTGTCACAGGTGTCGACAGATGGGCGAGCGAGCAGGTACAGACCATGTTGCTTCGACGATGGACCTATATTTAAGCTATGGACGGGGGTGCCTGGGCTTTCTCTTCCTTCACAAACCTTCCATCAATGTCCCATATCGAAATTACCTATGTACACTACATATCGGCAGGCAATCCCGATCCATCAGGGGCATCGAGTACTACCGAGGATGCAGTCCATGCTCTGTTTTTCGGTGCTTCATCTGGTGGTGTCACCGAACTAGTGGTTGAGGACCGCTTAGTTTGTTTGTAGCTCGAGACCTCGGGCCAGCTGCACCTGGACGTATTCATATCTACTTGATTCGTTTCGCCTTTCTAAATCGTACTTGGCCATTCATAAGTACCCGACTGTCCTTGAAAGGGGGGCTGGGACAGTTCGGGAGAGACACGTAAAATACATCAGGAGTACCAAAGTAATGAATAAACCAGCATTGAACAATTGTAGGTCAGCATTGTCCTCGCTGTCCGAAAGGGTTTCAGAGGTCCAACAGGTGCGACGACTGGACACATTCAGAAGCTGGAGCCGACCGAGCGTTTGAACGTTAACGCTTCCCGACGTTCGTTGGCCGCCCACAACCAACCGACTCCACCCAAGCAATTCAAACAGGTGGAGATGGCATGCGGAGGGTGCAGATGCCCCTGCCGACTGCATGGCATTTCTCCAACTCCGCTCAATTTTTTCACCTTCAACCATCACTCACAAGCGCCAGACCAGCGGCAATGAATGGACTGCAGTGTCGATTTTGCAGTCGCCGTCTGGTACACTACTGCAGTGACACCGAATAAGCATTGGAGAGGCTACTGTTGACCACAAGTCACTACTCACACCCAATTTCGGCATGTGTCACAAATGCACAAGTGCCGACCGGAGACCGGCGACAACGAAAACAATGGGAGACGAAACTAACGGAGATTGCACGAGGAGCGAGATTGCCGACATCAAACAATTGAGTTGAGGCATAATTGTACATATGGAGCATACGGAGCTTCATTATGGAAACCACCTACTGCCATGGAACTGCGGATCCCATTCCACTTTCCCGGTCCTTCTTCACCTTGCCCCGGGGTCTTCTGTGCGGTATTCCACGGCTTTTCCATCGAGGTCAATCGCTTCTCCTTCCCCAGAGCTTGGCCTTACTTGGCCGTCTTGGCCTGCTTGGCCTGGAAACGCCATACTACACTACCAACCAAGAGAGAAACGTCCAAGAAGGTCTGGAAGTGAGCGACCAAGAATGCCGAGATGCGGGGAAGTTGCAGTTCAGAGAGCCTCAACTGAATGCCTTTTCTACTCTTTTCTATCCATTTCTCGTCGCAATCAAGTGCGTGCATACAAAGTTGGTACGCCGCCTTGGATACCCATTAACCCGCACACTTCTTCTGAACTTATGCAAAGCATCACTACAAGTAAAACTGTCTGATAACATGGCAGTCGCAGTCTTCGAGTTCTTGCCTTTCTGCTTGACACTTCTGGCCACCTTGGCCATGATGGGAGTCGTTACTACCTCTACTTCCTCATTTGCACTTCCAGACGAGGTTGGTGCCGTCTGATGCTGGGGTAGTTGTGGAAAAGCCTCAAGTGTCCTTCCTTCTTCAAGACAAATCATACGATGGGAGAAGGCCTTCAAGAGCGCCTGAAGTCTGCTGGATGGGAAAACCGAGCTCGTATTTGACGTGACCATACACATTATTCCCCTTTGCTCACTCCGTCAATACCTTCGCTGTTGGATATGTCCAAGTAATCATTACAAAAGTACTCCTATCAGCTTCTATTCCACTCGTTACATCAGACGTTGCCTCACGAGATCACTCAGCAGTTGAATCCCATACTATCATTCCACTTGCCCCAATATTCCCTTATGGAACCCAAATCCACCAAGAAGTCGTCTGGGCGTGCCAAACATAACAAATCCCGTGAAAGCAAGACCGACCAAGTCAAGATTATTGAAGAATTGCGAGCCAGCACCGCCGCCCTTGCGGTTGCGCGGCTGCTCCGTGACACAGGGGGTGAGATATCGATAAATATCAGAGAAGAGTTACCGAGTGACAAACAGTATTTCCGATTCAAGGGGGTAATAGATGGTTTGCCCCAACATGCACTACCAGATTGCGTGGTCAACGTTGGGCGAGTTCCCAACATTCGAGCCCGCCAGGTGAGTCATTCAGAATCAGCACAGCACAGCACCCTCAGTTGAACCTGTAGCTACTGACACTCATATGGCCTCATTCAAGCATGTTGTCAGGGAGGCACTCAACCACATGCCTTTACCTGACGAGAAGGCCATGCCTGAGCACTCAGTTTCACACTACGAAGTACGGGACTATTCACATATGTTTGACGATGGAACAACCGTCGTCATTGAAAAGCTTCCCGCCCACGGCAGCTTGAGTCTTTGGGACTACATACGAGCCTTGGAGGAATCGAAGGACCTTGAATCAACAGTTCCCGCCGCCGCCAACCCCCTTAGGTATGACATTGGAAACTGGCTCGGGCATTTTCA
Organism: Neurospora tetrasperma FGSC 2508; assembly: GCF_000213175.1. Lineage (NCBI taxonomy): Eukaryota > Fungi > Ascomycota > Sordariomycetes > Sordariales > Sordariaceae > Neurospora > Neurospora tetrasperma. The sequence goes on from NW_009799101.1 coordinate 996,231, forward strand.
CAACTGGGGCTCAGAAGAATATGTGGTTGAGAAACTTCAGGGAATTGCGAGAGATCCAGATGTCGTCGACCAGCATTGCAACTCCATCTCCAAAAAGCTAAAGGAGGCCATTCATCAGCTTCCTAAAGGCACTCATGGCGCTCAGAAAAATTTGGACAAAGTTCTTAGCCTGATAAGGGCAAACTATGCCATTCCCGGGAAGAAACGAGCGTTTCAAATTCTCAATGGCAATTTTGACCTAGTCAGGTGAGCGTGGCACGGCGACTGTGTTGTCGATTACCGCCAAAGGTACTGTGACTGACATGATCATTTTACGTAGCCTCCATATCATGTACTTCCCGCTTGATAAGCGGGACCACCCAAAACATGTGCCATCTATTTACGTCGCGGATTGGCGTGATTTTCGTGAAGGGCATCCTGCGTTTGACCTCGGTTCGTTGATGGCCGACTTGGTTGTACTCTACGAGCAGAACACCACACTCGCGGGTGATGTGGCCCAGGGATTCACTCAAGGATATTTTGCCAAGGTCAAGAACAGTAGTTGCCTGAACAACAAGTTCATGTTCCACGTCTTGGTACACATTGGAGTGTGCATGATTATACGATGCCGTGGTCTTTTGGAGGAGAGCGATGACACCGGCAAAGACAAGAACACCGGCAAGAGCAAGACTACCGCCAAAAGTAAGAATACTGCTAAAGACAAGAACAATGGCAACCAGGGAGGAAACGGCAATGGCAATGGTACTGACAATGATCATGGCAATCCCAAACACCCGACGAACGACAAGAGGGTTCGAGGACTATTTAAATATGGACTCATGATTATACGTCATGCTATACTTGAAGACAGAAAATGGTTTCTGGATAGGCCTCTTCTATGTCATCTTTTTGACGTATCCTATTCTAAAGATCACCCTGGGCCCGACAAGTGGGAGTTAGCTAGGAGATCCTCCGCAGAGAAGAGTGGTGATCAAGTGGTGGAGTAAGCGGAGAAGGCCTCTAGTATCCTTGGGATTGGCATGATTTGGGTACATATACGCTCTAAGGCCAAGGGAGTATAAGCGATTCATTGTGATTTCATTCGTCTCTCATAGCATTACTTTCAGGTCTCTAAGCAATAACCAAATAGCGATAATAGTTCTTCCAGTCGTTCAGTTACATGGTGTGCCTTCACTTTGAGTGCTGGAAAGCACCGAACATGATGCTTAGTATCACTACTAGAGATGTGAGATGTAACGTCACCACTAGCTGAAAAGGGGTCTTAGCATGAATTTGGCTATAGTTTGTCGCTCTGTGAACAATGACACAGCTCCTCGGCAACCCTATGTCCTGACAATTCAAACAACCGCCTTCGAACCCCTTTTTCAGGGGATCATCCACGAAGAACCCTAACCCTTGACAGTAAGCACAGTTCTGTAAAAACTGCACATGCAACAACAAAAAGTTGGATGAGCACGCATCGATCACATTCACTCACTTTTCGAGTGACTCAACCCTCGCAAATCAACAATTGCCACGCTCCCTTTCCAAGGCCCAATTCTGAATTTTTCAAGGACTGCAGTCCGTGAATCTTGTGAAGAGCCACCAAAATCACGACGCCTTCACCAGCAAAATCAGTCATCAACACATCCTTCCCAACTCAAGCACACCATCCACAAAGATTTCATCAAGACGGATGGCCTCAACATCGCCACCTTCCACATCTTCACCAGCCATGTCGTCCACCACAACTCCCACCACCGCAACAGCCAAACCCTGCATCAAATGCCGTTCCAATCCAGGAACCCTCGACTCCCGCGGTCAACTCGTCTGCCGGTTCGTTCTTCCTTTTCCTTTCCTCCCCCTCCAATTCTAGTCCCATCCCCATCTCTAATACCCAAACTAATGTCCCTCTCTTTTTCATTAAAGCATCTGCTTCCAAAAATTCATCTCGCAAAAATGCATCAAACAAATCGGCCTGCTCAACAAGGACGTGCGCTCCTCCTCCTCTCAATCCCTCTCTGCCTACCATTTGTCTCAGAAGAACTCGGGCCCCCCGCAGGCTTCTTCCCGCCGGTATCTGTTGGGACTATCGCTGGGCGCCAGCTCGGCAGCCTTGTTAGAGTTGTTGAATGAGAATGTGGAGTTTCAGCTCTCCAAGGGGAGGAATGCGCCTTTTGAGTTGCAAGTGGTGCATGTGAGTGGTGCTGGTGCTGGTGCTGGTGCTGGTGCTGGTGCTGGTGGGGGACTACTGGAGGATGATGGGAAGGGGCAGGGGAAAGGGAGGACAACAACAACAACAGAGAGGGAAAAGGTGGAAGAGGTGGTGGTGAAGAGGTTGGGGAGCAGGTATCCCAGGTTCGAGTTCCGAGTGGTTTATTTGGAGGAGGTGGTTGGGTTGGAGACGGTGGATTGGGAGGGGTTGGGGTTGGGGGATTTTGTCTCGTCGGCGAATGAAGGTGGCAGGGATGATGAGAACGACTTGACGACGACGACGACGACGACGACGACGACGACGACAAAGGCGGAAAAGCTACAGCAACTCTTCGATAACCTCCCCTCTACCACCTCCCGCACTGACCTCCTCCGCCTCTTCACACGGCACTTACTCATCGCCGAAGCGCGCAAATCCCACTGCCACGCTTTGCTCTTGGGAAGCAGCACCACCGCCTTGGCCGAGTTGACGCTGTCCGAGACGGCCAAAGGGAGAGGGTTTTCGTTGCCGTGGCAGATCAATGATGGAGTGTTGGGTGTTCCTTCTTTCAGCCCTTCCTCCCCTTCCTCACCTTCGTCCGCCGACGCTGGCAAGACAAAGACGGAGGAGACAGGAATGCTGGTGTACCACCCCCTCCGTGACGCTCTCCGAAAAGAGCTGGTCACTTTCACGAAACTTGCCGGCGAGCCAACACCGATTGCGGATTTACTTCCCGAGACGGATTCGTCCACGACAACAGCAGCGGTGGTTTCTCACAAGGATTTAAGCATCGATGAGGTCATGGTTCGGTACTTTGCGGAGGTGGAGGAGAATTATCCGAGTATTGTGGCGAATGTGGCGAGGACGACGGGGAAGTTGATGAGGTTGTTTGGTGGTGCTGGTGTCGCGGATGAGGATGGGGACGGGGAAGGCGGTAAGGCAGCGGGAGAAGATGAAAGTGAGGATAATGACGAAGAGAGGTTGTGCGGGCTGTGTAGTATGCCGCTTGATGTGCTTGGAGATGAGCGGTGGAAGGGAGAGTTGGGAGAGGATAGTTATCGGGATGCTTTGGTGGTGGATGAGGGAGCGAGGAAGATGAAGCAGAGGATATGTTATGGGTGTGAGAGGTCGATTCGGGGGTAGTTCATGGTGTCTGGCGTCTTGCCATGGGACAAGGAAGATAGAGAGCATTCGACTGGCGTAGAAGGAGATACCATTAGACATTTTGCAAGGTATCGATAAGCTATAACGCTCTAATGTGTGGTGATTGTTAACACCCTTTTCCCCTTTTCCCCCTTTTCAGGGGACTTGCTGGTGCTCCATCGACTGATGCTTAGGAGACGTTCATAAGCGTACAATATTCTTCACTTTCATACAAAAGGCAAGCCCCTGCCTGCCGGCCTTTCCCTTCCGTATTAACGCCATATGCGCCTTCCTGCCAAACAGGGTTGATAAACAAATCCACACGTGCACCATCCTGAGTGTCTATTGTTTAGTTCCTAAAATTCCCTTGTGGCCTCCTCTTCCTGCTCGGCTGTCCTTCATTCCAATGTATTGTGATGGCGCATTCAGGGGACCCTAACCCATACCGGCACATTATCCCTTGTTCAATCTCGATCTTACGAAACAGCTTCCCCTCCGAGGGTACTAGTATCTCCCGCCGTTGCCATTGAAACCTCTGCCCTTTCTATTGCGGACCAGCTGGTCGCTATAAAGCCCGCCAGTGCCGCCGCCATTCATAGCTGCCGGTCCCCTGGGTGGCTGCCGTCCGTTGCCATTAGCCATCAGGTCGTCCTCCTCCATAGCGTCTTCGAAACCCAAAGTACCGTCAATCAGATCATCCTCGGGATAGTAGTCGTTCGAGCGTTGAGAGCGGGGGCCGGTGGGGGCGCGAGACGGAGGTAGCTGGGAGGTTAGGGGGTACGTAGGACCGCTTGGTTTGTGATACACACTAAGAACACGACCGTCGGCCTGGGCAAAAATTGTTAGCTTCTCTGGGGCTTGGTCAAGCGGAATGGGGGGTTTAAACTGACTGTCTGCTTGTCGAATGTAGCAATCACATTGTCGGCACCCTCCTTGCTTTCAAACACAATCTCGGCGATAACAATCGGGTGGTGCTTCATGATACGACAGCTGAGTATTAGGCCGCCAATGGGGGTCATGGCGTTCTCGATATCGGCCGCTGTCGTTCCGGGAGCAAAGTTCTGCGCCATTACCGCAAAAGGTCCTGCCAGACCCCTGATTGTAAATCCCTTGCTGCTAGGACCCGTAGGAACTGACGCAGCTGCCGGTCCCTTGGGCGCATTGGCAGGGGCTTGGTGCTGTTGCTGGTGTTGCTGGCGCCTCTGTTGACCTTGCTGCCTGCGCTGATCCGACTGCTCCTGGAACTCATTCCTAATGATCGCCTCCGCCATCTGCGCAGCCCGCCTTTTCTGGCGGGGGTTACCCGCAGGTCCAGCATTTGGGTTGGTGATGCGCGCCGCAAGGCCACCGGACTTGGGGGTATTGTTGGCGGACCTTGAGCCAGGACCAAGATCAACGGTCCATGAGCCGACTCTCTCGTTGTTGTTCTTCGAAGGTGCTGACTGGGGGCCGCCGCCGCGTTGCTGGAACAGACATGAAGGGTCAACGATTCTGAACGCATAGTAGCGCAATCTAGAGGGCCGCATTCCAAAAGTTGCGAGCATACCTTCTTGACGCCGGTGCGACTTGCAAGCGAACCACCGGTGGTCTGTTTGGGCGTCGAGACGGGCGTGCTGGTCCGGTTAAAGATCCTGGCCGCGAGGGCCTCGTTCTTTTTCTTCTCGCGGTCCGCCTGAATGAGCTTTTGGAAGTCATCGGCGACCTTTCTATCTTTCCCCATTGTGTCGGCGAGAGTTGACTGATGCTGTAGAAAGTGCGGTCGGTCGAAAGAAGTTAGTGAGGCGGAATGTCCGAGTAATCGCCGAAGGACGGTCGCGGATGGTTGTAATGCTGCAGGATATGAACAGGATACGTTGTCGATGGGGGTTGTTGGAGTTAAATCTTGGCTGATGAGTGATGCGCCAATTCTTTTGGATTTCCGGTTGGAGTTTGCATTCACAGGGCAGCTGCGCAGGAGGGCGACAAAGGTTCAAAGCTCAAGTAAGGTAACCCAAGGTATGGGACGGTAAAGAATGAGGGAGCAGCGAGCGCGGGAGGCGTGTCTTTAGGTATATTCTTAGCCGTGGGGTGTCGCGTCAGGAGTTCTGCTTCCCGCTTCACTTGACCCTTGGGCGCCCTGCAACGCCGATCACTGCCAAGCGTCAAGCGCACATGGATTGAAGCTCAAGCACAGACCTCTGCACTTTGCTGTGTACTTAGGTTACTCTTACAGTCTGATACGTACCTACATTGAAGTCCCGATAACCGCTTGGGATGCTGTTTCCTCACTGCTGTGTACTTGTAACATCAACCACAATACTACCTACCTACGGTTTACCTCTTCTTGGAGATCTCATCATCGCTATACACGTGACAGGAGGAAGGAAGCTGCTGGGCGCATTCGGCCTTGCTCAACAAGGTTGAAGTCACCAAGCTCAAGGACCATTTCTAATTAATTTCCTGCATCTTCTTTGGCCAGCGGATACCAGCCCGTCTATTGTTCCTAGCATCTGAGATAAGGAACGGTCTGTTTACATTGACTTTTTATCGTCTTATGCAAAACAGTTCAACAACCAAAAAAGTAAACTTGAATTCTATCCTTCATAGTACGGTGACATGGTGGTATGTGCGAAACCGGCTCCCATATGTACACAGCTTATGTACAAGGAAGGATCAATAACCCCTTTGTTCTCCCTCTTTCTCGATACATGGAGCAAACCCCGTCACTCCAAAATGCTTCAAGTCCCCCTCAACCTTCTTCCCGCGCAGCAACACCACCCAACAGATCTGTACTGTATATATATATATATATATATATATATATACGCCGTAGATGAACAGAGACATCTTTACCCAAATCAAACACACGCCCTACTTTCTTGCTTGCTCCTTTACTTATGCTTATGATGCTCATGGTCATGATCATGCCCATGTTCCTCTCCCTCACCAACAACAACCTCCTCCTCCTCCGGCTCCGGACTAGTCTTGGGACTAACATCCCCCGGAATAAACTCATCAAACTTCTTGATCTTCGCCGCCCCATCCTCCTTAGGTACGAACCGTATCCTGACCTTCCTCACACCCCTCACCTTGGCGCCCACCTGCGTCCTCACCGCATCTTCCACCTCCCGCACGTCCTCCACAGTCCACATGTTGGGTACCGCCAGCTCAATATCCAGTAAATAATTCTGACCGCTCTTAACACCCGTGATCTCGACGACTTCCACCTCGTGGCCCTCGGATACCCCCTGAAGGGCCCTGAGACATTGTTTGCGGACTGAATGTTTGACTTCGTCGTCGACGGAGCGGTCGGCAAGCTCGTAGAGGGCAGAAACCGTGTTGGAGTAGCCGGCTTTGATGACGAGGAGGGAGATGAGAAGGCCACCGACGGGGTCGAGCCAGGAGGCGTTGTGAAGGAAGTTGGCACCGAGAATGGCGGCGAGGGTGACGATACCGGTAAGGGAGTCGACACGGTGGTGTACCGCGTTGGAGGCTAGGACGGAGGATTTACGTTCACGGGCTACTTTCATTGCTGGAAAGGGGGAACATGGTGTTAGTAGGAGTTGTGGGAGGTGAAATTGGGAAAGGGGTAGAGAGGGGGATAGAGAGAAAGGGGACGGAAACATACTAGCATGGTAAAGCCATTCCTTGACGGCCACCGTACCGGCTGCCAACCAAGCAGCATGCAAACTGGGACCTTCGGCACTCACACCATGGTGGTGATGGTGTCCATGGCCGTGACCGTGTGCGTGTTCCAGCAGTTGCGCCGCAGCGGCCGGGTCGAGGAAGAAGTGCGCATAGAGAGAGGTGCAGCTGTTCATGCACATAAAGAGGCCACCAAACAGGAGCATGCTCGACACACCCAGCGACCCCAAGCTCTCGACCTTGCCGAAGCCGAGGGGGAAGTTTTCGGTTGGCGGGCGCAAGCTCCACGAGACGGTCGCGAGCGTCAAAATGTCCGAGGCGAGATCGGTCAAGCTGTGCCAGGCGTCGGCGACCATGGATTGCGAGTTGAAGGCGTAGCCGCCCAGCCCTTTTGCGATGGCCATGCCCAGATTGGAGTAGAGGCCGAGCCGGGTGATGCGCACACCGGCGTCGGCCTTGTTTCGCGAGGTCAGGTAGACATTGTCGTGGTGATGGTGGTGATGGCCGAGGCCGTGGGAGTGGCCGGCGTGGCCTCGAGATTGGGTGGGCGTGGTCATGACTGCTGTCCTCGTTGTTGTTGTTGTTGTCCTCCTCCGTGGTCGTAGGAGTTGGGAGAGAAGGGACGGATAAGGGGGGTTGCTCGAAGAGGAGACAGGGATCAAAGAGCGTCGTAAGCGATCTTCGAAGGAGCGACTGTTTGAGTAAGTGTCGAAACAGCGACTAGGAGGAATAGGAGTTGTGGTGGTTGGTGTGGTGGTGGAGGTATGTGTCCCCAAGCATTGGCGTTGCAGTAGGAGTTCAAGGCGAGGTGTCCTCCTCGACGAAGTGGCAGACGAGCTAAACGGAAGCAGGCTCCGGGGTCGTTTCGAGACGCAAACGGCGGGATGGAAGTGATGGGCAGCAGTGGGCGCAAGCGCAGTGTCACGGAGGCGCACCAGCGGGGCCGTACATTGCCTACTTGTACACGAAAGAGAAGGCATCAAAAAGGGAAAAAAAGAAGAAGAGAGGGACGAACGCCTAAGAGTCAAGAGAGAGAGATTAGTATCTGACGCGCGTACGGTAGCCACTTGCAGTACCGTATGAGCAAGGGACCGTCTGGATGAGACGTGGCAGGGGGAATTGTTGGAGACCAAGGGATGCCGCAATGCAGTCGTACGTCAGATAGGTACGTGGACAGAATGGCGGAGAGAGAGCTTTAAGTTGTGAGTGGGACGGAGTCTCCAGCAATTCCAGATCGAGTATTGAGGACGGTGATGCTGTGGTTCCTGGATTGGAGGAGTGATTCAATGTAACGAAATCGCATTTACAAGTCAAGTTTGAGAGGCCGGGAAAGGGTTCAAATCGTTTCCCGTTGGGAACCGTTCCCTTGGCTCCCTGTTCCCACTCGCATTGGGTCTGATCGGCCTTTCTGCTTCAAGTCATGTCATGGCCAGACCCGGACACGGGATCGGACCGGGCAAGCGGGCAGGCAGGCCAACGTCACTGGCGTCTTCTCTCTCTCACGATGCGGGAATCGGAGAGGGGCCATCAGGGCAGCCGGAACCTAGACTAGAGTCCACCATGGCCCGGCTCAGAATGGGACGACGCGAATGCCATGACGCGGCACATCTTGGCCCGCAAACTGAAGCCCTTGCAGCGGAATTGGGAACCTTTATGGTCAAGTGTCCCTTGCCGAATCTGGCCTACAGTTGTCCGGCAGGTGTTATGGTGGGGTATATGGTACTGTGTAAGTTGGAGGGACCTGGACCCTGAAGGCCCAAGCTTCTCTTATTCACCTGGGACTCCGGAATACCTGATGATACAGCGTGCGCATTATTAGTCTTATATTGCTACTTCACTCAATGCTTTCCGTCATAACCTTCGGAATTCACAGTCTAGTGTTCTGTACGTATTTCCAATAGAAAGTCGTGATACTATGGTCGGGTGGTGTGGTTGATACATATCAGTAGGTGGCCCTAGGTACAAAAGAGGGACACAGTTCGGGAAAGCAACCTTTAAATCAGACAATTGAAAGGAGTGTATAAAGCGTCCAAGAAGCATTGTGGCAGCTTCATGAATGAAAGTTTCTATTCAATTGAATTGTGATCAAATTGGGCAGAGGATGTTGTCAAGTCCAATTGACGACCGCACTACAAACACATCTACCAATCCCCAAGTACCTCCACGCCAAGACATCCCGTCCGACACTTGCAGTGTGTTGCAAGCTCCGAACGAACACCTAACCCAGGAAATCTCCAAAACAACCTTGATAGCTTTCAGTTTTGGAGTTTCTTCCACGCATCAAGAGAAGAACTTTCTAGCTCTGGAAATCTTGAACGACATCTTCACATCGACTCAGGAAACGTGCCCTCGACCCTAAAGTCTACCCACGGTTACGCTTCGAGCGATCACGAATCACAAACAGGCCTTCGCGATAGCCCACACTCAACATGACAGGCAAGGGCAAGTCTCGCTGGGCAGACAGCGCAGAAGACGCCGCGCTCGAAGCCCAGTTGAAGAAGGAAAAGGAGGAGAAGAAGCGCCTAAAGGCCGAGAAGGCGCGCAAAGCCGAAGCCGAAAAGAAGAAGCGCGAAGCAGAAGCTGCGGCGGCGGCACAACGACAACAGCAACAACAACAAACCGGTGACGATGACGACGCCAATGGGCCCCCGGCCAAGCGACGAAGACTCTCTCCCGACCGCGACGTAGCAGCAGCACCGACAGCGAGCAGTAATGACAGCAGCAAACTACTACGTTTCGAAGGCGGCCGATTCGGCAAGTGTCGCAGCGTCGAAAACTACGATAAGCTTAACGACATCGAGGAGGGCGCATACGGCTGGGTGGCGCGGGCGCGCGAGATTGAGACCGGCAAGGTCGTTGCGCTGAAGCGACTCAAGATTGATCCGAAGGATCGCAGCGGTCTGCCCGTCACTGGCTTGCGGGAGATTCAGATCTTGAAGGACTGCAGTCACAGGAACATCGTCAAGCTCAAGGAGGTGGTGGTGGGCGACGACACGAGCAAGATTGAGAAGTAGGCTACAATCCCTTTCTCTACTTCGCCGTTTCTTTCTTCATATTCTGTCGGGAAATCGACTAACGACTATCCCACAGCATCTTTATCGTCCTCGAATTTCTCGAACACGACCTCAAGTCCATCCTCGAAGACATGCCCGAGCCCTTCCTCGCCTCCGAAGTCAAGACCCTCCTCCTCCAACTCTGCTCCGGCATCGCCTACCTGCACTCGCATTACATTCTACACCGGGACCTCAAGACCTCCAATTTATTGCTCAACAACCGGGGCCAGCTCAAGATCGCCGACTTTGGCATGGCCCGCTACGTGCCCGACCCTCCACCACCCAAACTGACCCAGCTGGTCGTCACTCTATGGTACCGCGCTCCGGAACTCCTCCTCGGCGCGGCCCGCTACGGGCCCGAAATCGACATGTGGTCCGTGGGGTGTATCTTCGGCGAGCTCCTAACCCGCGAACCCTTACTACAAGGCAAAAACGAAGTCGACGAGCTCACCAAAATCTTTGAACTCTGCGGTCTTCCGACAGACGAGTCATGGCCTGGTTTCCGCCGTTTACCCAACGCCCGCTCTTTACGCCTACCCTCTTCTTCTTCTTCCTCTTCTTCCTCTAAACCCCCCTCCACGGGGGCCCTAATCCGCGCCAAATTCCCCCTTCTAACCGCCGCCGGCGTCTCTTTGCTTGCCTCCCTCTTATCGCTAAACCCCTCCCGTCGCCCGACAGCGTCGGAAATGCTGGAGCACGAATACTTCCGCCAGGATCCGAAGCCGAAACAGGAGGCCATGTTCCCTACTTTCCCCAGCAAAGCGGGACAGGAAAAGAGGAGACGGAGAGAGACGCCGAATGCGCCCCAACGGGGCCAAAAGGTACAGGATCTGGGCCAGGTGGATTTTAGTTCGCTGGGTGGGATTTTTGGGAGTGGGAGGGAGAGGGAGGAGAGGGGTGGGGGGTTTAGTTTGAGAATGGTTTAGAGGGCTGGGGTATGGGACAAGGCTTGGTTTTGTGTTCCGAAGGATTGGACGTAGTGGGTTGCGAGCGTGTTTGTTTCTTGTCCGTCTCTGGTGGACGTGAGTGTTTTGAGGGTTGATGGGCGTTGCAGCGTTTAGGGAAATTATTAGTTCCCTGTATAATGTGAGACGACGGACAAGTCATCGGACAACATTAGATGAGCCAGGTACAGAGTGTCTAGACTGATTGGGACGGCGGCAGCATTTGTGTTTCCGTATGTTACAACCTGCGATCTGTATGTATTCTATCCAGTTGGGCGGTAAAAAGTAGAGACCCGGATGCTGGCGTATAATTACAGCCGCATAATACTATATCATTCGAGGTACGGCGTTTACCCTCGCACCGTGTTCTTGAGTTATAATGATCTGATCTATGATACCCGCCATATACAACAACGTCAAGATGCAGCACATAGGAATGAATCATCGTGTTAGGTTACACCTTTATATTGAGGCTCTCATGAAAGTGAACGGATAATGCAATGCCTTTTTCTTCTAGTCCAACAGACAATCATGCTTCGCTTCAAACTTCTCTCTCCCCATGTCTTCTTCTTCTCCTCCTGCTCCTTTTAATCCATGGAAACAATTCCTAGCATAAGCCAAAAGACAAAAAACCGACGCCGCATCCATTGCCGTTTGCGCGTAAACACACTCGACTCGACTCCATTCAATGATTATGTGCGTATGTGTGGCGTACTGCGTGCTTGCTGACCGACTGTGACCGACTGGCGGGAAACATGGGATTAGCGATTAGAAAGGCCAGAAAGCAATGCCAACACACGCTCAACTCCTTCCTTTTCTTCTCGCAAGCAAAACAAAATTCAACCATCCAACAAACTCTATTACAAAAACATTAGCCAAAGATTCCACCCTCCATGCCATTCCATACCACGGCCGTTATCCTTCCATAGTCTCTCGCGTCTCTTCCAGTTCCAGCTCCACATGATTCAGCATAGTTCGATCGGTAGCTCAGAGTCTCATTTGTCCTTTATTCTTTTTTGTCATCAACATATTCCAGTCAACCAACAATTCGACAGTAGGTTCTCAAATGAGTCCGCCAAACCCGGTCACGAACCAAGTGAAGCTGAAAACCGTGACCACGCTCATGGCCACCACCGCGCCGAACGCCCGCTTATCGATATCAGAAACACCGCCACTGCAGGTCGCGCACACCCAGCCGCTGGAAAGGGGGGTGTACGGCTGCGGCGTGTACAGAGTAAAAGTGAAGCCGGCGAAGGGTGCGAGATAGCCAGCCTCGGAAGTCGCGGTGAGGCTCGAGTCGGAGTCGTAAATAATCAGCGTGTACTTAGCCACCAGCAGCGGATTCTCAACGTTCTGGGTCTGGTAAGCCTGCGTGTCCCAGGTGAAGGAGCCCGGGGTGGCGTAGGTCATGTTCTGCGTGAGCGTCCAGGTCGCCGAGGCGTCGCTGCACGAGACGAGCACGTCAACGGCCGTGGGCGTGGCCTGAACGTTGGTGTAGTTCCAGCCCCAGGTAATGTAGTCGCCGATCTTGTAGAGCTGGGAGCCAGCGAAGGCCGAGGGGGTGATCATGGTGATGGAGCCTGGCGGGTCTTGCGGGTCGAAGGTCTTGTGCTTGGTCGTTGTGGCCTTGGTACCCGTCTTCGTCTTGGTGCCGGTGCCGGTGCCGGTGCCGGAGTCACTTTCGGAGAGCAGGCCGGTGTTGTAGTTGGTGCTTATTGGGCCCCCCTTCTTCGTTGTGGTGGGGGGCGCGGTGGTTGTGGCATCTTGGTTATCGCTGGCGCTGCCTGTAGGCTTCGCCGTGTCTTTCGCTGTCGCTGTTGGTGCTGGCGCTTCGGAAGATGCTGCGATTGATCCAGGTCAGTTGATGCACGGTTCGGCACGGGTTTGGATGAACCCCGGTGAGTCCGTCTTAAACATACCTGGCTCTGGGTCTGCCCTCACGACAAGGGAGTCAATCTCTGGAAGAAACCTAGGCCATAGCCCAGAAGCGGACGCAATAGGTGACAAAGAGAGCAATGCGACGGCCAGTTGGCCAACAGAGAGTGATGTCCTCATAGTGTTGGTATTTGTTGATGGTGGTGAGTGTGTGTTATATGCAGTATGTTATGCAGTCTGCAGCAGGCGTTCAGATGAATATGCCCAAAGTAGGAGGTCCGAGCGACCAATATCAATCCAAGCCCGATATCCAAAAAAAAAGGTTCACCCGAGAATAGAGTATATAGAATAGCTGAACAGCAGTTGCACTATACAAAGCTGTTTAACGTCGGAGAATAACTTTTGGGTGTTGTGGTACTCGTCCTCGTCGACGGTGGCTTGAAGAGTCTGAGCGACAGAGGAATCGTGGTACGACGCTTGTCTTGGTGTGCGGGTAGCGCGGTGGACCAACCCCTAATGCTGGGAGCCTGGGACTTGAGCGCTAAACTAGCGGTTGGCTGCTAACCGAACAATGGAATGGATGGATGTTGCCGGTGAGAAATTGTGACTTGAGAGCCGATGGGATAGCTGAAAAACTTTGCTTCGCGTCGGGATGATTCCACTGCTAAACAGCGACAGGATCAGATAAGCGAGAGACGAGTATCCAGGATGATGAGGACGCTGGAAACAGCGGACGGAGCGAACGGTCTGGATAGGTAATGAAAAGCGAATGTGAGGGTTAGAATAGGTTGCTGAAGAAAGCGGGCAGAAGGAGAGCGAAAGAGCAACTGGGGTGAGGTGAGTGGATAAGGGAGAAGATGGGCGACATCGATCATGGAACCAGACTGAAATGGCTGGAGATCAACTTTCAACGGACCGGGTCTGTGGCTCCGTCCTTCTGCATCTTTCCGCCAGGAAGGACTGGACTCTCCAGCGAAAAGAGAGAGAAGCCACAACACCCCACCGGGTGAGACGGCCAATAAGGGGCCGAGTAAACATTCGAACTTGACTGTTCTGGGCTTCTCCCTGGACCTCTTCTGGCTCCATTGGTATCATCACCACCACATACTGTGGCGCCTTCAGTGAATGCCACGAAAAATTCCCCGTGTCTGTCAGGTCCATTCAAAGTCGTATTGAAGCCATGATGGATACGAGCCACAGCGGAGCACGGGCTGGACTCTCAGCTCCTCGTGCTCGGCTTTTCTCGTGTTGGACCCCTTTTGCCCCTCTCGCCTAAGCGGCATGGATGACAATCATGTGCGAGCTAAAAATAACCGAGCATTGTGGGCGCATCTCCCTTTTTCAATGCTTCGAGATTCATACCTTGACACTTAGATATAAAGGCAACCGATGCCGTTCCCCAGGGTTCCCCAGATGGCCGGGAAACGATGAGCACCATAAACCGGAATTCAGTCGCACAGAATGCCTTGGACACAAGCATTCCCTAAGCCACGTTGCGGTGATTCACATGATCATCCACAAGGTACAGCCCAGTTATGACGGTGGGCAATTTAGCGTTCTTCAACAGGCGCAGATCTGTGGATGTCGTTCGTTTACCGGGCAGACGAGATTCCCACTCTCTGGTTGTCTCACTTACCTGACAAGCTTTCTTGCATGTCAATGGGGAGCACAGGAATCGCTCAGACTTGAGGCTTTGCGAGGCTTCGACAGCCCGTTTCTTCGCCGGCACCTACACCGATGGCTACACTGGCACTGACTGGATGCGACACGAACAGCACCGAGTGCCGCCATCTCCTCGCGTTCCGACATGGTATCACAGCCCAAAGAATGCCCGCCGTGGCCGGGTGGTCAAAGGGTTTATCTATCCTATCCAAGCTCAAAATATCCACAGCCATGGCGATTACCGGTGGACGGCGGCGTGCTTGACAGGGGCGACCGACCTCCCTTCTCGTTGTGTATCCCAGTTGCTGAATGTCAGACGCATGTAGATGTGTCTGGCTGGGCAATGTGACGGATCAGGCAGAGTTGTCGTGAGTGTCAATTTCAGGTTCCTGCCTTAGTCGAGCAATAGTTCAAGCTGTTGGGCAGGCTAGTCGAGATGATAGCGGGCCAGCCGAGATTGGGGCCTTTGCAGTGATGACGCTGTTATGTGGTCAACATCCTCCACCCAAACACAGACGGCGCGACCTGACGGTTCGAGAAAGCGTTTCTGATGTTCACCTTTGCTGACATTGAGGATGTTGAGTTGAGGGTTAACTATGCGAGCAACGACTTACCGCGCTTACTTGCTAGCCATTGGTTGAACTTCATCCTGGGTTGGGATCTTGGTATCGTCGATGGGCGTCAACTCTGGACGTGAAGAGGAAATCATTGACAAGCACCTAAATCGCGTCTCTCAGGGTAGAAGAAAACGGGTAGTACACACACGTCCTTCGGGGAGGCCTTTCCCCATCCCGTCGTGGTCTGTTTCGTGGGTAGCTGCCGATGTGAGGTTGGGGATATATCGCTTGGTCGCATTGGCGGGTTTGGTTCTCATGACTGCCCCTCCCACCCAAGGCATCTGATAGGAAGAAGCAGAGTGCGTATGTGCACCTGGGGCGCCCGCATTGCGGCAGTGAATGTGGTGCAAGTTGGCTTTGATCAATGGATGACATGGCGTAGTCTTGCAGCCGAGAGGAAGCATAATGCAGCAGTCGTTTCTGAGGAGAAGAGAAGCGGCATTGGCTCGTGAATGGCGTCACATTTGACAAGTATGCACCTCGATCATCGCCATTGGTTGCTGGGCGATAGGATGGTAGTTCACTGCCCCCGAATCTGCCTCGTCTGCTTGCCTCTTGGACGGCGGCCCGTATCATTTGGCGCCGCAAGTACTCGTTTTTCAGCTTATACGGTGCTCTTGTTGCCATTCATCCAAGTAGCCTCGAGTTTGCAACCTGGAAAGGAAATGGATGTCAACAAAGCGCGGATCAAGGGGGTGAAGGTTTGGCTTGATTCAAGTTCCGGACCCCTCTCCTTTTGATGGCATTTGAAGTTGAGGCTTCCATGTCGCACGTGAGGATATGCCTTTGGCTACATAGCGAGTGGAAGTTGCGCTTCCATGCCAAGATAAGATGCCGTGTTTTGGTTCAAAGTGGTTGCAGCTTGGGCACGCTTGATCGAACCTAATTGGGCGGCGCAGATCTCCATGCCTTAGCTTACCTACTGTAGCGGGCTTGGCTGCTTTTCTGGGGGTACATGTTTTGGTGGGTTGCAGCACCTGCCCGCACTGCGGATCGTCTGTAGCTCTCTGCCTGTCACTTCGGTTTGAGGTGACTGCAGTGAATGCACTCGCTTCTAACGGATGGAGGGGTACGGGAAGTGGACGGGAAGCTTCGAACATTAACACCTGCCGGAACGCCTCAGGCGCATGTTTGGGTTCAGACGGGACGGGAGACTTTCGACTAGACGTGGGAAGATCCGTTTCCTTTTCTATCTGACGTGCCCCTCGCATGCCCACCCAAAACATCAAACTCACAAACCTCCAGCTTTTCATATTTCTCCGCGCCGTGCGTCCAACATCATGGAGTCACATATCACCATTGATCGGGCATATTATGAAGTCCTGGTGCGAAGGTAAGTACTGTTTTCTTGTCCATGGTAGCATCATGCCTTTTGCTCGGTTCTTGTCTAGAACACCAGAGATCCCTCAAGGCCCGTCCGCCAACCACTAGGTATATCCCGTTACCGTTGCTGATTTTGGCTTGTCTTTGTTCGTCTACCAGGGCCCAGTTTGTACGTTGCGTTCCATCAAAACATGAAATCAACTTCACTCGTAGCTCACCCGTAGCTGACCTGCCACAACCGTCAAAAGAATTCCGAAGCTTTTAATCGAAACCACGGCCAGGGTGTCACTCTCCCGCAGGCCGAATATGACAATCTCAACCTCATTGCCCGGCAGTATGGTGCGTTTACTGGCAGTTGAAACCCCCTGAAGATGGCTGTCACCGCGACAACAAAAATAACAGCCAAAGAGAGACGGAAGATACTCTGAATACATGTCAGAACTGACTCAAGTCCAGAGAACCTGAAGCGCAACTTGATGCGCGGTGGAGTGGTTGAGGAGACTATTGATGTATGTCTCCCTGGTGCATCCGGTTATGACCCATATATATATATGGAGCCTACCCCGTGGGGACCCCATGGCCGATTAACTGATCGAATCCACACTCGATAGCTTCTCAGTCAAGATGACGCTACCATCCAAGACGGACTTGTTCCGGAGACATCGCAGCACCAGCGTGAGGCGACGCACAAAAGTGCTACCGATGTAGGCACGGCACCCACTCAAACATCCCCTCCCGGCCTCGACAAACCGAGAACATTTAGACCCAGACCTCAACATGACGAGCGCCACAACAGCTACAGCGGCTATAGTGGTCATAACGAGGGTTATCACTATGGAGGCCGAGGTGCTTGGGCAGAGGTTGATGAAGTTGAGCCCGATGATGAGGACTCATTCTGCGACGAAGTCTATTCCCCAGACGGCCCTAGTGTCCCCGAGGGAGTGAGCGAAGTCAAGCCACAGATGAAGAAGCAGCAATTCAACCGACAGTGCACCAGAACTGTGCAGCTCTACAACCTATCCGAGAGCACTACCCACGCAGACATTACGAACGCTGTCCGAGGCGGTATGCTGTTGGATGTGTTTTTGCGCGCCCATGATCGGTATGCTACCGTATCATTTCTTCACGCTGCAGACGCTAGGAAGTTCTTTGAACACGTCCGGAAGAACGATCTTTACATCAAGAACAAGCGAGTAAGTTGGTGTGTCAAATATGGAATCAGGGGAGGTTATATACTGACCAGGCATCCAGGTTGACATCAAGTGGTGTGACCGCCAATTCGTACTGCCAGGCCATATCGCTGGAAAGATAGCCCAGGGAGCCACCCGAAATCTGGTCATTCGCCGGTGCGGTCCCAAAGTCAGCGAAGAAGGTATTCGGGAGGATCTTGACCATATTCACAACCTTGCTGTTATCAAAATCGAACTCACGGGCGGAAACTGTTATATCAGTCTGAACGCTGTACACATGGCCGTCTACGCCAAAACGTGCATGATGAGTCGTCTGTAAGTCAACCATGGACAGGTGATCATTGGCTTCTGCTTACTTGAATGTTGACAACGTGCTCAGGAAGTACAAGACCTTCAGGATTGACTGGGACGTCGATGAGTGTGCCCAGCCCTATGACCCACTGCCCGCTCCAAAGCAACCTAAGGAGGTCAACTTGCCAAAGCCTGCTGCGCCTGCAAACCGCTTCCAGCTCCTAAACTTGGACGATGATGGCGAGGACGAGATTGCTGCAGCATTTCAGTCCAAGAAAAGGGTTGGCATTGCTGTGTAGGACCGAGAACATGGATCTCATCATGCCTATCGAATGAAGAGAAGACAACTTAACGAAGGCGTCACCAAAGAACGAAGTTCTGTACGACCATTGCCGGTAAGCGTAGAATGCCTACCTTCAGTACACGAGACCATGTTTGAGGATATACGTAGGACGGCTCATAGGGGGCACCATATTACTCCGTTTTGTCATTCTAGTATTAGAAGTCTAGGCCTTCTGAAACAACTCAGAACCCCACGTACATGATGCGGGTTAGAAACACAGGAGGCAGCAGATATTCCACGCCGTCCTCACCGGTTGTATCTAATAATTATGGGCGAAGAAAGGAAGATGATGAGGCGGCATAAGGCGGACGAGGCACAAGGCACCCGGGAAACATGTGCACATTTCATCCCTCGTCTAGGTAGACTTGCAATTAGGCTCCGTTTAACTTCTAAGCATGGTGCGAGTATTACTCTCCACTCCTCTACATTCAAAAAGGTCATGATGCAGTATTGGCCCCAGATGCCGTGGTTAATTCTTGCTCCATTGTTGCGTCTTCGCTCAACAACCAGGGAAGACAATGAAGGCAATGGTAGGTAACGTAATGTTAACTTACATCAAACAATCCAGGACCCCGAAATCCAGATATATCACCCTCCATGCTTACAAAAACCCGATATGAACAAAAAAAGCACGCCAGCCTTGGCTGCCCTCTAGTCGGTAACCACGATTATCAAAAACGAAAATGTGTATATAGTCCCGTTAGTCCTCCCCATGATGCCCGACCTCTCGCCTACCCTACTTCCCTACCCCACAACCAATTCAACAAGAAAAAAAAAGAGTAAGGCGAAAGCCGCTTCCCATAAGCCAAGAAGAAGAAGAAGAAGAAGAAGAAGAAGAAGAAGAAGAAGAAGAAGAAGAAAAGAGACTAACGCCTGATGTCTAAAACAAAATGAGGATATCCGCCCGCCGATGAAGTCTATAAAATGTTCGATTGTAGAAAATCACCGTTTCCTCCCCACCGTACCGCCTTCTCTCAAACCCGTCCGTTTCCTTTTCTTTTGGTTATATCTTTCCTTTCATTGGTGCCCAATTTCCCTCCCCTCTCCAATCATATATCGAGCTGGGACCTGGTGACCTAGTAGGAACCACCTCCATGATGGCCTATGCCGAATGGTTGAACAGTCTCAAGAGACTATAGAACTCGTGCGCTCGTCTATAGGACCCGGGTCTCGGGCCCAAGAATCTTGTCCTCCAGCTTCTTGACCAGCTTCGTGGTCTGCTCGGCCAAGCTGAGGGTCAGGATGGTGTGCGGGAGAATGCGAGTAAGATGGGGGATGACGCCCTTGTAGATGGCGAAGAAACCCTCGGCGCGGATGGTCTTGGCCAGGCAGTCGAAGACGCCCTTGTACAGGTTACCGTTTTGGTTGTAGAGGCGGGACATGATTGTGTCTATTTCGTTCATTGTCAGTTTCAGTTGTCCCAGGGGGCCAGAAGAGGGTCAAGAGGAAGGGAATAAAAAAAAAAAAAAAAAAAAAAACATACCAGGAGGATGCATCACTACGCAAACCACAAATCCACTCGCCGTGCTACTCGCCAAATGCAGCGCCGGCCCCTCCTCCATGCCCAAGTGTTTTACCAACCGCCTCTTCGCAAAGAAGTACGTGGGGAGCTGCACCGAAGATCCAAAGCCTGTCCTGATCATGGCCGCCCCCACACCTCTGTACAACCCCTTCACACCCTCCCCCTTGTAGATTTTCGTCAACCCGTCCCAGGCGTTCTTGTACTGATGCTGCGTGCCGACCGGCAAAAAGGGGCTGTAGCTCTGCAACCTCGTCTTGGCCAAGAAGAACGGTGACCCCGCCATGGCGCCCATGATGCCACTCGCCGCGCCGGCAAACATGTTGATGCCCAGGTTTTGGGTCTTTGCGTCGTTAAAGAGCGTGGTCGCAAGCGCGTGTCGCATCGGCTCGTAGAACCCCAGGCGGCATCCGTTCAGGAGGATCTGGTAGATGTACGCGCACCCGATACCGCGGTAGATGCCGCCCAGTCCTTCGTTGCGCACAATCACGGAGACACCGTGGATCGGACCCCGGTAGAAGTGAGGGGAGGAGGTAGAGGATTGGAGCTCGCCTTGGAGCTGCATGCGGATCTTGACGGTCTCGAAAGGGTGCGTGGCGGTTACCGCGCCGCATGCTGCGATGCCGCCGGCTATGAAGGCGCTGTAAGGGGGGGAGAGATGTTAGTCTGGGCTTGGGACCGAGAGGGGGGGTTTGGGTTGGGTTGGGTTGCGCGCGCGCACTGGGCGCATTGCGAGGAGGGGAAAGGGAGAGCTTACCCTGCTGTTGTTGACATAGTGACGTTGGGGTATCTGTCTTGGGAGGATGTATGGGGAAGAAGGTTGAGGGAGGGGGAAAAGATCAGGGAGAATCCAAGTCGAGTCCCCAGAGTTGTTGGGTTGATTGCGACGGAGTTGGCGCGCAAAGTCAAAGAAAGGCGCAATGCCGAGTCTTGCCGGTGTTCGGAGAGAGAGAGGGGGGAACACGGGAACTAATTCGGGAGTAGGCCGGGGGAAGCGGGAGTGGATGTCACCGTATCACGGAGAGTAACGACGGCAATGAGGGGATGATCTGGGGAAAGATCAGATCGGTGTATGTACAGGTGTACAACTGAACGAAGTCACAACGAACGACGACGACTGCTTCTTCCTCCAGGAACAGGAAGGAAAGAGAAGAACACCGAGAGCTGTCCGGGAAATTTATTGGAGCTTCAAGGTGGCCTCGCCGGTCAGTCGCCGGGCAGACAAGGGGGTCGAAGTGATCAACTGGGACCAACTCCCGCTTTGGGTCAGGCACGGAAGTTGGTGTCGAGATCCTCCTCCGATGCCGTGGATGGGGGTGGTGCCCAATGGCGACGAGGCGAAGGAGTTGTAAGTGCTGCGGTTTCGGCGCGCGGACAACAGATTAATGTGGAGTTTCTGCGGTATGACAGGGGGGCGTGGCGGGTCGGGCGGCCCAGACGTGGACCCTGAATCAGTAACGGAAATGTCTGGGCCGGGGAACGCTGTCGTTGCTGCGAGGGAGGGTTAGGGCCTAAGCGCGATGGACGGCAACAAGTGTCCGAATCGGAGCTTGATGACAATTCCGAAAAAGACGAAGGTACCGAAAGCTTGGAAGACAGTCATACTGGGACTTCAGCTGAGCATCTTCCCGTAGTGCGTAACGATTGACATTTCAGCTTCGTGAACATACACTAGCACGGTTTTCAATTGACTGCTCGGTTTGCGTCAAAACCACCAACGTATGCCCAGCGTTGATGGAGTTTGTCCAACTGTTACCCAACTTGATGTCGTTGTCCATGCAGTTGGACCTGACCATGGATCGAAACAAGGGTTAGGGTCTTGGGCTACAGCCAAGTCATTGTATGTACCTTGACGTCGCATTACTGAAGCTCTGTCTCTCCGCCCGGCAGAAACACCAACGCGGTTGACGGATGCTACTAAGTTTTGAACCAAACATCAAATAACTAGCATCAATCCGATTTTATACAATTTGACACAGTCTATTCGCCCCGCCATTTTCTGCGGTTCTAGCCGGTTTCAATACGATCAATCGACCGCAATGTCATCGACACCGATGGACATCGACGAGCCCGGCGCGGGAACACCCTCCCTGAACGTTACTCGGTTACTTGGACCTAATGGGCCCAGTACCTCCAAGATCAGCGAGGTGATCAAGAATTTCAGGCCGACAAAGTTCTTCCAGAGAGACGACGTGAAGGAGGGTAGGCCCCAGCCATACGTTCTCTCAATCGACTTTGACGACCCTGGCGAGCTTTGCATGACGTCTGAAAGCGACGAGACCATCCAGATATATAACGTTAGGGAAGGTCGGCATGATAAGAGCTTGCTGAGCAAAAAGTACGGCGTCAAGCATGCGAAGTTTACACATTCCAGCTCGGGCATCATCTATGCGAGCACGAAGCAAAACGGTATGTCACCGTGAACACCCTTTCTCCCTTCAATGACTGCTTTTCGCTGACCTAGATCGCCACAGACGCAATCCGCTATCTGGCAACCCACGACAATACGTTTATCCGATATTTCGAAGGTCACGAGGCCTCCGTTACCAACATCGCCCTCCATCCCGGCTCCGATAACTTTCTTTCATGTAGTCTTGACACCACAGTCAGGCTCTGGGACCTCAATAGCAGGAACTGGGTTGCCAAATTCCACCTCACCAATCCCACTTTAGCGGCCTGGGACCCTGCCGGTCTCGTTTTTGCCATCGCCCTACCAGCCAGCGCCAGCATTCTCCTTTACGATTACCGCAACTACGTGAAACCGTTCAAGATCATCGACGTTCTGAAAGAGAAGGGGCCAGCCGATGCGGATGCTGTCTTCAGAGGCTGGACGAAACTCGAGTTCTCCAACGACGGGAAGCATATTCTTTTAGGAACACGGACCGGAGGACACTTTCTCTTTGACGCAATTGACGGGAACCTGAAGGCGTACTTGCGAAAGCCCCAAGGCGGCACCAGACGGCCAGCCCCCGGCGAGGCTGATGGTGGAAGCGGTGCGCTAGAGAGTAGTGGAGACTGTTGCTTTACGCCGGATGGACGATATGTCGTGTCGGGCGCGGCCAAGGACCTGTTGGTTTGGGACACCATGCAAACTCCCAACAGCAAGGTCCTGGAACCGAATTTCCTTCCCCAGGAAGGAAAGAAGGAACCGGTCCTTGTGCAGTACAATCCACGATTCAACATGATTGCCACTGCGGATAAGGAGCTTATGTTTTGGCTTCCGGTTTCCGATTTATAGACGGAGTCTCTCGGAAACTGTTGGACCTCACCTCCATGGTCAACCCCACGGAATAGGTGGGACCGGGCTTTACCGGTTCAGCGCAAACGTCCGCTTGAGAAGTATGATATGGAGACGTCTTTCTGGGCCAAAGTCGATGATCAAAAGATCTAAAATAACTTTTCATCCTTTCTGGACACCGATCGCTTCGTGGTTGTGGGGGCGTTGTCTCCATTGTGGCGCCGGGATACTTGGAGAGTTCCCCCAAAAGCCGCACGCACGAGGAAGGCCGTTGTGGCTCAAACTACACAGGACCCATGCTGCGATGTACGAAGGTCTTGGATGGTATCCTGTTGCTACATCAGGGCAGAGCAGATGAGCGTCGTGGTAAGAGAACATGAGAGACGCCGGGAACAAAAGAAGATTTTGATGCACTGTACATGAGATACCCATTTTGCATTATTCACCGGCGTATGGGAGTAGTTAGCATGCTTCAAAGGGTTCAGGTTGCAAGGCAAGTGGCCTGGAAGGCTGATTTAACCAGGCTTCTACGAGAGTAGATGGAAAGAAATGGTCAAGATGAACAGCCTGTAATGGTTGATCAAGTTGAGTTTCACTTAGGGGATGATAGACATTAGCCAATAGAGGAAGCGCAACATCATTTTCTTTCTGTCCATAGGTAGAGAACCTGATCATCAGGTAGTACTGATAAAGTCGAGTTCAATTCCACCCTGAAGCCCATATTTCAGACCTGGGACGACGGGAGCTTAAAGTAAACACAACCCCTGTTGCCCCCTGTCCTTATGCCCCGCATTTGAGCTGCTGGATGGGACCGGACCGCGGTGAACCCCACCAATACAACACCCATTTCAGCGTGCAAGCAGAGAGCTCACCGAAACCGTGGCACCAAAACTTCCCGGGGAAGCGACAAGGTGAACCCACATCATCCTTACCTCCAACATATCACGTCGCCTTGACGCCTTCGCATCTATCTCGAGTCACCAACCGCCGCTGCGCGCCACACTCCCAAGCCGCCAGCCGACACTACCTATACCAAATTGATCATTTGGGTACCGAATATCCAAACCAGCGCACGAAGAGTACAAACAAAGCGATCACTACTTCGACGGAACGATCCAGTCGCGCAGCACGCGACCACCGTCCCATCAGACGTACTCGTCGTCTACAGCATAAACCGGCGACAACAAATATGCCATACTACGAAAAGTCAGAGGACTGGCTTCACCAGTCGGCTTTGCTGTTGCAGGCTAGGCCTCAGACTGTATGTCTTTCTCCCCTCCTCCAATCATTACATCTTAGTGGGTAGCTATGAGCCATCTAAACTTCTCCCGTCCATGCTAACATGCAAACCCAAACCTCCCCCCCAAATAACAGACCCGAGTAACAACCTCGTACTCCCTCCGCCCCGCCATCCGCCCTTCCAAAGCCGAGAAGCTCGCGGCAAAGGAAGCTCGTCGCGCCAAAGAAAAAGAAACCAGCAGCAAAAAGACAACAGAAGGAGAACCCCCCAAGGATGCGGCGGCGGCGGCAGCAAAACCACCCCGAGGCCATCTGGTCCTCAAGACCTTTGACCCGCACTCGGGCGTATGCCTGAAATACAAGACGTCCAAAGCCGCCGAGGTGGGTCGGTTGATTCAGATGCTGGGACAATTGGGGAGGAGGATGGCTGCGCTGCCTGTTGACGAGGCCAAGGAGTCGGCAGACGTTGTGATGGCTGATGCGGCTGCTGCTGCGGCGGAGGAGGGTGCTGCGGCGGCGGCGGCGGCGGCGGTTAGTGGGACTGCTACGCCTGTTGCGGGTGCGAGTACGCCTGCGCCTGCGGCAGGAGGCGGTGGACAGGGAAAGAAGAAGAAGAAGGGGAAGAGGTGAATTTTGAGAGGGCACTGAGTAAGTGGGAAGGGGATGAACGCGCGGATCGGCGGGTTGAGCGGGTAAATGCCATGATAATAAAGGGTGGGTAGAACCAAGTGAATGAAGCAAGCGTTTAACATTTATATGTGGTAACATTTGTGTCAAGTGAAGTCTACCTTGGTTGCGCATCGGCGAACGGGTCACGTCAGGCGTCATGGTCACTTCAAGTTCACGCCGATACGAATTCGCTGATGTCTATAAATTCAATTGCCATGTCGTGTGGAGAGACCGAGCTCTGCCCATACATGTAGAAGCTACTGCCTAGAAGCTTCTTTTCTTTTTGTTTATCAATAATCGACCATCTTCTCATTCAAGTTACAGCCCAGTTGTATGTACAAGATGGCTTGATCAAATCAGCCATGATCTTGAGTCCCTATAACGCCTCTAACTCCGCCCATGTGCTTGATGATAGGAAAAAGGAAAACATTGAACTCGCTCGCCTTTTTTTGAGGTGAGTTGCTGATGGCAGCAAAGATTTTTTATCCAACACAGAAAAACATCTCCAACTGGCAGTTGATAAGCAAGTTGCTAGTCATGCTCGTGTGGGGATGTTCGGTGTGAGATCAGAACGGAAAGGTACAGTGTGGTGAAGGGGGTATTGATGAAACAAAGTCATAAGAGGCGTCGCAAAGGGAAACGAGAAACGGCAAGGACAACGGCATTTAAAAGTCCTCGTCGAAGGTGAAGTCACCGCCGTTCTCGTTCTTGACCACCTCCGCATCAGCGTCAACCTTCTTGGTGCTGTTCATGACACCAGCCTTCTGGTAGTCGCCAACACGCTTCTCGAAGAAGTTGGTCTTGCCACCGAGAGAAATGTTCTCCATGAAGTCGAAGGGGTTAGTCGACCTGTAGATCTTCTCGTTGCCGAGGGCGACAAGGAGACGATCGGCGACGAACTCGATGTACTGCTTCATGAGGTCGGCGTTCATGCCAAGAAGAGCGCAAGGGAGGGCCTCAGTGAGGAACTCCTGCTCAATTCTGACGGCATCGACAATGATTTCCTGGATCAGCTGCTTGCTGGGGCGGTTGTTGAGGTGAGAGAAGAGAAGGCAGGCAAAGTCGGTGTGGAGACCCTCATCACGGGAGATGAGCTCGTTAGAGAAGGTAAGGCCAGGCATGAGGCCGCGCTTCTTGAGCCAGAAGATGGAGGCGAAAGCACCGCTGAAGAAGATACCCTCGACGGCAGCAAAAGCGACGAGACGCTGGGCAAAGGTGGAGCTCTTGTCGGTAATCCAGCGAAGAGCCCAGTCAGCCTTCTTGCGGATGCAAGGGATGGTGTCAATAGCGTTGAAGAGGTAGGTCCTCTGGGAGGGCTCCTTGATGTAAGTGTCGATGAGGAGGGAGTAGGTCTCGGAGTGAATGTTCTCCATCATGATCTGGAAACCGTAGAAGCAGCGAGCCTCGGGGATCTGGACTTCGCCACTGAAGCGCTCGACGAGGTTCTCGTTGACAATACCATCGGAGGCAGCGAAGAAGGCGAGAATGTGGGAGATGAAGAACTTCTCATCGTCGTTCAGTCTGTTGTTCCAGTCGTGAAGGTCCTTGGAGAGATCAATCTCCTCGGCGGTCCAGAAGGAAGCCTCGGCCTTCTTGTACATTTGCCAGATCTGTAGTGTGGATATCCAATTAGCCCGTGAACCACTTTACGCGTTGTTTGGGATGTCTGGGACGCGTGGCGTACCTCATGGTACTTGATGGGGAAGAGAACGAAGCGTTGAGGGTTCTCGGTGAGGAGAGGCTCATTGGCCTCCTCAGGCTTGAGGGTAGGGGCCATCTTCTTGGCCTCGGCGGCCTTCTTGTTCGCGTTGTGTTCAGCATCGATCTCGGCTTCGAGCTTAGCAAGGTCCTCGTCGAAGGGCTTGTTCTCCTTGTCGGTGGCACCGAAGTCGAGCTTCTTAGCGGGAGAGTCCATGTTGAGATTCTGGATACCGGAGGTAACCTGTATGGTGCTCGTGTCAGTTACAGTCATGGTGGCGGGTATGTAAGTTGATGCGGTGGTTTAGAGTTGGTAATGGTTGCAGGTCGCGTCGCGGGATTGTTTATGTAGATGTAAGGTAGGTAGGCTAAGTAAGTACTGACCTGCTTGGACGGGCTGGTCTGGACAGACATGGTGAACTAGGACGAAGAGATGAGATGCGGTTGGAAATGACACAGAACCAAGCGTTGCGAAGGATGACGACGCAAGACGATTTGGCGAAAAGAGGATATAAAATGGGTTGCGTCAGAGAAGTAGTGGTTTTGGACAAAGACGGGGAAGAAGAACAAGATGGGTTCGTGATTTCAGTTCTTTAGAAGGTTTAAGTACTGAGCACGTCCGCACGTGGTGCCCACACCAGAGAACCTGAACGGGCGAGAGGCACCATTGGCAACCCACACTGCCCTGGGCTGGCAAACAAATCTGCGCGTCAGGACTCCAGGATACGCGTTCTAGAGGTACACCTAGTAGCGCCTGGAGCGCGTCCATGGAGCTTCTTCTGCTGCCGTGCCGTCCGGCAAGCACTTGCAGTGACACAACACCTCCAGGCACAGGTAGCGTTTCCCCGATGCCAGACGAGCCTCTCCCCTGCATGCGCCCTGTAAAAGCGTGCTTCAACTCAAAACTTTGTTCCATTGCCATCGCTATTTGTCGCGTTGTTCCGCTTTACAACCAGTTACAATTGCTCCGTCAGCATTCCGACTACCCAATTACATGATCGAATCCACCCTCGAGCAACATGTCGCGTCCTCCCTTGTTTCCATCCGAGCCGTCGTCAAGCCGCCATGCCTGCTTTTTTCTCTTATCAGATCGTCACACATCCATCAATCGGTCCTAGCTGGTCTTGGACTCCAGGCATCCCGTTCCACCTGTCACCCCTCCGGCCCGCACACAGCAGCCCAGGAGCTTCCACGGGTCCAACTGTGACTCCAGTATCATTGCGCCCTTTGTCTAAATAGGATGGGATGATCCAACACGCCAGACCACATGTGATGGCACTACGGAGACGGTAGAAACCGGTCGTTGCCACTGACGAACATCTTGAACTTGTCTTTGTTGTATGATCGGCTTCAGGCGTCGAGCTGAGATCGGTCCGATGAGTCCGCATCTTTCAACGTGTCACATTCGCATCAGGAGCAATAGTCCAGATCGGGGAGTTTGTCTGAGACCCTTAAGAAGGGGTTGCTAGACAGTCCACTGCTAACTTTGTCATGAAGTGAACGGTGGTGAGAAGCTTGTAATCATTATTGTTGCACAAGGTGCATTATGTAAGTGACATAGAAAAACAAAAATGAGACTCCTAGGTAGGTGTGCCTTCATGCGCCTTGCTTGTTTTCATAGTTCCATCTTTTGCGTTTTTCACAACTGAATTCGTGCCGTCATTGTTCATTCATTATTCAGCATGCGACCTCACCAGGTCTTCCATGTCGGAGCTCCGAAGCTCGAACCTCTCCACATCGCACACGTCAAGTGTCGAGACCGCGATCGGCTCGTGTTGGACCCACCAAAACCACTTTATCTCCGGCCTTGACTTCGGGAATCCCTTGTAGACCCACCCCGGCCGTCACCCCGACCGCCGTGGCTATCCCGCAGCTCCCGCTCCGGTCGAGCTTCCACAATCCCGGACTCCAAGTCTGGTTCTGCTGTTCTCCCACCACCGCGGTTCCAGCCCCATCCCCGGCCGTGCGTTGTTTTCGGTGCAGAAGTTGACTGAGCCGGTCGAGTTGAGGGCTGGAGAACCCCATTACCAGTTCCATTTCCTAACAAGTGAATGGTCTCGCCGGTGTCCGGATCAGAGACTTTTCCGTTCCTGACCGCATCAGCCTTCGCCATCAAGTACACGTGGAGTAGCCAGGCATTGCGTGTATTCGCTCGGTAGAGCGCATCGACGATGTCGCCAACGATGGGAATCAGACCGATCGCAAAGTCGAACATGATGTTGGATATCATTTTCGCGTAAAGGGTTGCTGGTAGACCACCGTCAATCTTGGAAGCCTTCTTTACCAACCACAGGGCCATGAGAGCATCCGCAAAATCACCGAGGCTGGGGAAAATGGTGTCAGCTACACGGCGCATCAGAAGTAGGTGGGTCGCGAATCACTTACATGGGAATCAAACCAATAAAGAAGGACCAGCCAAACCGGACGGGAACGCAGCAGCACTTGAAGCCCATGTCCCATTTATATGCTCTCTTCCGCACCGTTTTCAGGATCGCCTGGTCGTTTGATGACAGCTCAACCGGAATTGGTCGCTCCTGAGTCCTGTACTTGACGATTTGACCATTCTTGTATACCGGGACTCGTTCCTCGTATGGATTCTATCAAGTTGCAGTGTCAGTAAAATGCGTGCAAGGGTTGCCGCTCATACATGGAATCCCTGCTCCAAGACTTACGTCAGAGTTTGGCTTGATCTTGTCGGTGTCGAGACTCTTGAGGGCTCTCTTGCCCAATATCGATATGAGGACGTTCATAGTAAATGTCCACTCTGTTTAAGGCGCAGAGGGAGCAGCTGACTTCGACTTGGAAAGGACTGAACCCGTTTGTTTTTGAAGGCCAACTGCGCCAGGGGAACCTTTTTATCGAGTTCGAACCCTTGTTCTATAAGCCTTTGACGCTATCGTTTGGCTTTGGTGGGTGGATTGGTCAGGGCGCCTTCTTTGTCGGTTTCACGTCTGGCGCTTGGGGTCGCAACGAATGCCGCTTGAGAAACCACAGTGCGATTCGAACTTTGGTGAGAGAAGTATCGACACTTGAGGTTCAAAATGTAAAGTTAAGTACGATGCAGTTATCGTGGGCGGCTCTTGGCTTTATCTACCAAATGGTGTTCCACGGGCACAACCGGTCATCTGCTTCGTGAATGCATGCGCGCCTGTTTAGTTAGTGCCTATTTCCTGTTTGGACGATGACGTCCATTCCTTCACGGGACTGGAGTGAACAAGCGACACCAAAAAGACCCGACGGGAGCCCTCCCATTCTCTTCTGGAGAGTCCCTGCTCTTGGGCGAATAATGCGTGCTCCCTCCGGGCTGTGTCCTCCTGCCTCCACTTTTTCGCCATTACATACACAGTAGAATGATCATCCAGGTACCACACGACCTGTCATCTGCCATAGGGCAGGAATCTCGTGCCCAACAAGAAAAGGTTCATCCCGAATCTCATTTGCGTTTGAAATGGCTTCGGCATCGAACGAAGTCGCCCGCCATCTTGCGCCACAGATCAATGCATTGACAGAGGATGACTGGAAACTGACCTCGAGGTCAACCGTGCCAAGTTACCTTACAGTCAATGCTGCCTTGTTTCAGTTGTTAGCTTGGTACCTGGAACGAGACACATTTTAACCCGTCCCGGACGCCGTAATGGTACTTCAAAATGCCTAACTGATACTCAAAAACGCATTATCGACATCTCATTTGGTACGTCAATCCTAGTATATACGTTCATGCCCCCCATCATTGAAGAAAACATATCAATTTGTTGTGGCAACGCCTGCACAAAGTGACCAGAGGTCTCGAGCTAACTGACCACCTATCTTGGGTAGGTAACCTTGTACACTATACATGGTGGATTGTGGCTAGAGTGTCCGCTACCTACCTCTACCTCTACAGGTGGAGAACGGTCCGTCAGTAACGGCCAGCGCATCTACCGGCAGCCGCTCCCTCCAGCCAATCCAAGAGCCAACCTTTGGTCGTCACTCTGTTCCTTCCGTCGCAAGCACAGCAAAGGCCGCTCCTTATCGTCTCAGCTGATAGGCACCGTGACAGCTCTCCCCTAGGTACCTAGGTACCTCTACCTAACCTGCACCACTGGTAGGTATCACAGCACCTTAGCTCAAGGCGCAAGAAGCAACGCCCAAGCCCAATCTGCCCCTCTCATCCGACTTCGACCCTACGCTACCGACCGGTCTTGTGTGCGACTGAAGGCTCCGAACAACACAGGCGAGCTTGGAAGCTTCCCCTCTTCCATCCCCGCAACTACATCCTTGATTCCTCAACACCAGAGGTCTTCTCGCCAACACACCAATACCACACTACATCGCCTTGGGATCTCCGACTTCGAACGTGGACGCCATTGCGACAACATCACCACGTCACTCCTCCCACACATCGGAACCGACACCTCCCTGTTCCCCTCCAGACCGTCTACCCAACACACCATCCTCACGGGATCACCGAGACCTACCTACCCGATCATCATCCCGCACTACAACCGCACCGCACCGCACCACCTTGCTATTATCGCTGTCGCTACCGCTCGGCCCCCCCGTTCAACTTCGTCCATTAGACGACGGTGTACGACGGCATAGCTTGAGCTACGCGCCTTGCCTCCTTTTCCGACAATCATATATTCGTGGACATGCTTCGAATGGTTGACACGTCCCAATATGACCGAATCGCAGCTGAAACTCGAAGACTGTCCGTTCCCTTTCTGTATCTTGGCTATCCTGCCGGGCCTCGAGGCAGTCAACAGCTAATACCTCTGCTTAGGGTTGGACGACCTCTGCGTTCGCTTCATCATCAACCTCCCCCAAGAGGATCTTAGATCTGTCGAGCGCATTTGCTTCCAAGTTGAAGAGGCACAATGGTTTTACGAAGATTTTATCCGTCCTTTGGACGACCGCTTACCCCTAATGTCCCTCCGCACCTTTTGCCTGCGCATCTTCGCCCACTGTCCGCTCCTCTCGACCTTCACCGTCGGTGAACATACGCAGGCCTTCGAACGGTTTCTTCAATACAAAACCCGAATTCCTGTCCGCGGCGCCATCATGCTGAATGAGGCCATGGACCATGCCGTTCTCGTCAAAGGCTGGAAGAAGAATGCTAATTGGAGCTTTCCCCGAGGCAAAATCAACAAGGACGAGGACGATTTGGACTGCGCTATACGTGAAGTCTATGAAGAAACCGGTTTCGATATCAGAGAAGCCGGTCTTGTTCCTAAACCGGAAGATGTCAAGTTCATCGAGATTACTATCAGAAATCAACAGTTACGACTGTACGTGTTTCGCAACGTCCCTATGGACACAGTCTTCCAGCCCAAAACTAGGAAGGAGATCAGCAAAGTGGAGTGGTATAGGCTCTCTGATCTCCCCGCATTTCGGAAGAAAGGTAATCAGCAGCAGGATGCCGCCGCCGCCGCAGCGAATGCCAATAAGTTCTACATGGTAGCTCCGTTTTTGGGGCCGCTGAAGAAGTGGGTGTCCCAGCAGAAGAAGAAGGATGCGCTCAGGGCTGGTCAGAATCCTCATCTCGCTGCGGCAGCACAGCTGGAGGAACCTCTGACCGAAGATGACATGGGCACCCAAACTGAAACGATGGGAGAGGTACCAGCAACTTCATCAAAGGACACTTTGGAGGGAGCTAACCGTGAGCTCCGACGGTTGCTGTCGGTTCAGAGTTCGACCGTCGGTTCGCAACCGCCAGTGGGCATGCACGCCGCTGCCTCGAATACGGATAAGGGCGGGGCGTTGATGGCACTCTTGAAGAAGAGGGAGGCCGAAGCGCCTCAACAGGCTCAAGCGACTCGCCATCATGTACCCCATACACCTCTGGACCTGACTTATCAAAACCCTCCAGAGCCGGATACTCCACACCATCACCACATTGCTCAACGCTTGCCTGTTCCTAACTTCCAGCCTCCGCCTAATTTTCCAGTTCCTCCACAGGCTAACCAGAATCCCAATGCTGGGTATCATAACCAGCCGCAACCGCCTCTTCCAGGTTATGGCTATGGGCAAGATCAGTACATGAATGTACCACCTTCCCAAAGAAAAGAGCCTGTTCTCCTACACCCGCAGCCTCTGCCGCCGCAGGTTCAGCAGTCCATGCTTACTAGAGGGATCTTGGGAGTGGCAACACCTAACCTGCCAGACACCACGGGCCAGAGGCATCAGCAGCCTCTCCAAGCCAGTTTGAAAGCGTTCTTGACTCACAGTAGGCTGGATCCTACGCAAGGGCAGATGGCGCCGAACCCACATCCCCCTCAGCTGACGAATCAGGCAATGTCTCTTCTGAACGTTTTCAAAGGCGACAGTGTGCATTCTGGCCATGATCGGGGCCTTGGTGTCAATACCCAGGAAAACGTCCACCCTCAAATGGCAGACCAGCCTCGACAGCAACCTCCCAGTAGTTGGCAGCATGGGCAACAGCCTAACCCTGCTGGACAATACTATGGACAACATGCGCCTCAGGTCACTCAACCACCTTCGGTGAATTCCGTGCCGCATCCTGGACCGGGAGGATTTCCTGCGGGTGCTGCCCCTAGGCCGATTCAGCCTGCGGACTCGCATCGAAATGCCTTGTTGGACATCTTCAAGAAAACAGGACCGGCCTCGCCATCCGGTAGCGATATGGCACCCAAGTTACACACTGCAGGCCGGCCTGACTTGGCCACCAGGCCAGATTCCGCCAGTCAATATAATGTCGGACCATCTACTCAGGGGCCAGGTTGCACGGCAGGTGCCAGCACAGAAGCCGCTCCTACTAACGCAGAGCACACCCTACCGTATAGACCTCAGATCCTGGCTCGGCCTAAAGCTCAAGAAGCTCAGGAGCTCACGCCTGCGCAGCTGCGCAGTTACGCTGTTCCTGCAAGCACTGTTTTGCAAGATCTTAAGAACCAAGTCTATCCCAACTTGCCATCTGCCAAGGACCGTCTGCTCAGACAACAGGCCGAGGCCAGGGCCAATAAGTCGCCCGTAGCCAATCTTGCCGCTACCGCAGGCCAGCCATACAACCAGGATCGGTCTCCTCAGGCCGCCCACGTTGCGCCGTCGTTTCAGCAATACCAGAACCAAGCTTCGCAGGTGCCCAATGTGCTCCAGCAATATCAACAGCGCCACGGGGGTGATAGTCCCAACCCCGAGCAGGTCAACAAGTTGCTCTCGCTTTTTGGCAAGCATCAGCCATCTCCTCCAGTGAGCTTCTCGCAGCCTTCGCCGGCGGGATCAATGGGGTCGAGGCATGTTGAGGAGAAGTTGAAGATGAAGGAGCCCGTTATGTTGGCACAGGCGAGGTCTAGGGTACCCTCGTTTGCTTCGACGAGCGGTGGGGAGCTCGCTGTTCCTCAAGGCCATGATCAGGGTAGCAGGCCCACTTCGAGTGGCGGTAGTCAAACGCCTATTTCGCCGACTGATCGCAACTTTTTGCTGTCGTACTTGAAAAGCATTCCGGGTCCTCGTTAGCGTTGAACACCGAGTATCGGGGAGGAGGGGGTGATCTATTTTCTAGCAGTGTTGTCTTGGGTTAGTGGACTGATGTAGGGGTTAGTTAGTGAAGGGAATCCTGCTATGCAGTTGTCGCAGCGCCTCTATGGATAATTATGTGGTGAAGGAGGTTAACTGTTACATACTGACTTGCTTAGTCGATCACTGGTGGGATGGGGATGGTCGTCCATTCACTTCTGGTTTATTCCTCTGACTCGCCAAAAAACAAGCAAGCGATCAAGTGATTCTCTCGTTAATAATGGTTGAATCAAAGCTAGCGTTACTTTCATTGTAATCATAGTATGATTGTGTATCGTACCCGGACGACGAGTAAGACTCTTTGCATTCACCTTAAGAGATCATTCACATTGTTCACTCCCCGCTTAAGTGCTGGCAACCGTGTTGACTTGGGCCAGCATTATCTTACTTCTGAAGCGATGATGATTACTTGCAGTTTCATACAACTGTGGTCAGGACACTCTGTATTTGATAACGTGGTGATGGGTTCAAGGAAAAGCATGCGGGAGACAATGTCCATATCATTCATCTCATGGACAACAAAAACACCAAGACGAGGTTGTCTCGTGAACGTCGACAACACCGAGATCAAACTGGCAGCTCACCCCTGAATCATCTACAACATCTGATTGGTCAGAGGCGCATTCAGGCTAAATAGGAGAGCGCGCCAGTCCGCTACGGCTCGCAGCGCATCACGCGGCTTGCTGCCCCTCCACCATTCCCCTGACACAGCTAGGATACGCTGGCGTCTGGACCGCTGATGCCCCGCTATACCCGCCATGGGGATGTTCATACCGGGGTGCTAATCCCTATACGTCACCCCACTGGAATGGACGTTCAAGGTTCTTCCGGATGAAGTGACAGTCGATTGCTAAACTTATTTACGACACTCCTCAACATTTTGATCCATTGGGTTCTTGACTTCCTTTGTGACTCTTCATCTACTCTTTCTGAACCTTTCCTGTCTTTCATCTGTACCGTTTTGAGTTTTTGAAGCCAGCGAGTGATATCCCAAAGAGCTCTTGCGCAGTATCGCCATATTTGTCGTCGAGCTCTCCTCGACTCATAAAAGATTGAATTCATCGACAACGTATAATTTACACGCAGAAATCCACAATGTCTGAGGGACCTCTTTACCTTGGGTTTGACTTGTCAACTCAGCAGCTAAAAGGTTGGTTCAAGCACACAAAGCACGCTTCGTTCGTTCACTTACACCGAGCTCAAACTAATAACCTTCTTCTCACACAGCAATCGTAATCCAGTCCGACCTCTCCGTTGTTTCCTCCGCTAAGGTTGACTTCGACGGCGACTTCGGCGCCAAATATGGCATCAAGAAGGGTGTCCAAGTAAACAAAGTCGATGGTGAGGTTTTTGCGCCCGTTGCCATGTGGCTTGAGGCCCTCGACCTCGTCCTCCAACGCCTTCAGGAGGCCAAGACCCCTCTCAACCGCATCCGTGGTATCAGTGGTTCTTGCCAACAACATGGCAGTGTGTACTGGAGCCGAGAGGCTGAGAAGCTTCTCGCAGAGCTACAAGCGGATAAGCAGAGGGGGGATCTGGTGGATCAGTTGAAGGGATCCTTCTCCCATCCTTATGCGCCCAACTGGCAGGACCACAGCACGCAGGCTGAGTGTGATAAGTTTGATGAGGCTCTTGGGACAGCGGAGAGGTTGGCCCACGCTACGGGAAGTGCGGCACATCATGTGAGTCATTTACTTCCCCTTTTCCTCACATTTTGAGAGAAGGGTAAACAGACCGATGGACCGACCGGAAAGACTGACAAGAGCACCACATAGCGCTTCACTGGCCCTCAAATAATGCGCCTCCGCCGCAAGCTCCCCGACATGTACGCCTCCACCTCGCGCATCTCCCTTGTCTCTTCCTTCCTCGCGTCTCTCTTCATCGGCTCCGTGGCGCCCATGGACATCTCCGACGTCTGCGGCATGAATCTCTGGGACATTCCCAGCAACACTTGGTCCGAGACTCTCCTCGCCCTGGCCGCCGGTGGCTCTACCGAAGGCGCCGCCGACCTCAAGGCCAAGCTAGGCGAAGTCCGTCTCGACGGCGGCGGCAGCATGGGCAAGATCAGTCCTTACTTCGTTGGCAAGTACGGCTTCTCCTCGGACTGCGAGATCGCGCCCTTCACTGGCGACAACCCGGCCACGATCCTCGCCCTCCCGCTCCGCCCGCTCGACGCTATTGTGTCTCTAGGAACCTCCACCACTTTCCTGATGATCACGCCCGTCTACAAGCCTGACCCATCTTACCACTTCTTCAACCACCCGACCACCCCGGGCCAGTACATGTTCATGCTCTGCTACAAGAACGGCGGTCTGGCCCGCGAGAAGGTCCGGGACTCTCTTCCCGCCCCATCCAACAGCTCCGCAGACCCCTGGGAGACCTTCAACCAACACGCCCTCTCCACCCCTCCGTTGGACGTCTCCTCACCAGCAACCGACAAAGCCAAACTGGGCCTTTACTTTTACCTCCCCGAAATCGTCCCCAACATCTCAGCCGGCACCTGGCGGTACGAGTGCTCCGCCACCGACGGCTCCGATCTCCAACCAGTCAGCCAGCCTTGGCCCGTGGAAAAGGATGCGCGCATCATCGTCGAGTCACAAGCGCTTTCCATGCGTCTGCGCTCTCAGAACCTTGTTTCCACGCCCCCCTCCACCCCCTCTGGAACGTCGTCGTCGTCCTCTTCTTCGGCACTACCGGCCCAACCCCGCCGCATCTATCTCGTTGGAGGCGGCTCTCTGAACCCGGCCATTGCACGCATCATGGGCGACGTGCTAGGTGGCGTGGATGGGGTGTACAAGCTCGACGTGGGCGGTAATGCGTGTGCACTGGGAGGAGCGTATAAAGCCGTTTGGGCGTTTGAGAGAAGGGATGAGACGGAGACGTTTGATGAGCTGATTGGCAAGAGGTGGAAGGAGGAAGGGGCGATACGGAAGGTGGATGAGGGGTATAAGAGGGGGGTGTTTGAGGGGTATGGGAATGTGTTGGGGGCATTTGGGGAGATGGAGGGGAAGGTTTTGGAGGTGGCGAGGAATAAGTAAGGGTGGTATTACTGATGGTTTAGATGAGGTGGGATGACCGAAATCTGTCGTCTGTAACTGTGAGATAACAATGGCTTAGACAAGAGATTCTAGAGGTTGGTTGTAGAGGACTCGGATTGCGCTCTTCACTTTGCACGATCCTTTTGATATTGTCAAAATATACATAACCTCTAGAAGAATAGGGATTTATACTTGGACTCAGCTCGAAAGTTTCCAACAACTCTATGCTTCTGTTCTTCACTTGCCAGAGAAGAGTGATTGTGATGATCAAACCAAACGTCCCCAGCCGAGCTCCCGGGGCTAAAGTGGCTGCTTTTGTTTACATTACCCCTGAATCAACGCTAACAACTGAACACTGCTGGTACTGGAATGGCCAAAAAGTAAAACATAAGTCACATATTATCCTCACCAAAAAGCGTTGGATAACAATATCACTGTAGGAGGACGTTCTGACAAGGAAGCCTTCTGATTAGGTATGATCTCGAAGAGGTCAGAGATGGTTTCCCCGTTCTTGGGAGCAGAATTCCGAAAGACTACCTGCCTGACTGGAACGGACGACCTGACACGGTGATTACTTCCCTGATACAAATTGTTAGTGGAAGCCACGTAATCATATGCTGCAGGCCGCACTTTCCTATCAGATATCATCTCGATCATCTAGAAAGAACCGAAACGACAAACGACCACTTGGGGATCGCCAAGCACTTGGGAGAAGTGGAAGGTACCGACGACTAGGTAGCCTGATTATCTTCGACGTCACCTCATTTTCAAACGCGCCCGCCACCACCGAACCCAACCTTACTCCGTCCTCCACTCACAATTTTGATCCAAACAACAATGTGATAGAAAAAAACTTATTGCTGAGATGTTGGTAAGTCTCCAGTCAAATTTCGTAACGGATGAATCAACAATATGCTAACTGATCATTTTGTAGCGCACCACTTTTGGAGGAATCCGCAACCTAATCGGGCGTCTCGTCCACGGCATGCCCGGGCACCGCCGGACTCGCGACAACGGCGGCGGCGGCATGATCCTCGGACCAGTATCCTACCTCGACTGTATCGTCTTTTGCATCTTCCTTGCTCCGCAGCTTATTTGGAATGTCGGTCTGCTACCGACCATCAAGTGCATTCTGGAAGCGCTGCCGTTTGTTTGTACGTTCTCCACCTTTTGCCTTTCTTAGGTACACGTATAACGAGCAGTAATTTGTCAGTAATTTGTGTGTGTGTGTGTGTTAAGCTGCTAACAGCGGATGTGGCGAACGTAGTGTTCAAAATCCCTATCCAGTTCATCTATGAAAGATGGCTCAGCTCTTCTGACAAGTCACCGTTTGTTCGGAAGGCGTCGCCGTTTGAGGACTTTGTCATTCGATGTGTGCGGTACGCCTTTGCGAATATCCCGCCGAAGATTGGACGGGTGTTTTTCTCCAAGCGGGTGGCGCTGCCGTTTTTGAAGTTCCGCATGTTAAGACATGGGTATTTGAGGAGTCCTATGCATTGGAGGGAACATGTCACCGTAAGTGCGATGCTGTTTGATGAGGTCGTGGATGGCGCTGACGAGGGAGAATAGGCGAATTTTAGAGGTATATGGGTCATAAAAGATCCGCTGGCTACGCCGGACTTTGTTTTGTATTATGCCCACGGTAAGCTAAACGATCTTCCCGGTCTAAAACGATGTACTTGGCTGATTTTGGATAGGCGGCGGTTTCTCATTGGGCTCGGCCTACTTCTACCTTGAGTTTCTTCTGAGCTGGGCATCGGTGTTGTCTTCGTCCGGGTTTAAGAACCCCGCCATCTTCGCGCTGGACTATACACTCGTTCCTGATGCTTCATACCCTACTCAAATCCAAGAGGCGATCGAGGGATACAGATACGTTCTCAAGGTGGCACGCGACCCAGCCATCGTATGCGTCAGCGGTGACTCAGCAGGCGCAACACTGATTTTGAGCCTCTTGCTGCATCTCAGCTGCAAGGACGCCAGCGCAAAGAGGTATGGAGTGGGCCTGCCAATGCCAGGTCTGGCCGTCTTGATCTCACCGTGGACGACTCTTGTATCCTCACGACACACCAACACGACAAGCGATTATCTAAACGCCGAGCAGCTGAGTACGTACGGAAAGCAGTTCGCCGGCAACAAAATCAAGTGGAGTGATCCGCTGGTATCGCCGGGATGCTGCCATGACGCGGCGTGGTGGAGGCGGGCAAGCCCGTCAAATGGTATCTTTATTACATATGGGGAGGAGGAGGTATTCTCACCTGAGATTCATGATCTGATCGCGAGGCTCAACGAAGCAGGCTTGCGGGTTGGGAGCGAAGTTGAGCCAGGCGGCATCCACGCGTGGCCGGTGGCATCGCTGTTTCTCTCAACTGCCCGCGAAAAGAGGTTGAAGGGGGTGAATGGCCTAACGATGGAAATTAGAAAACGGCTCTCTACTTCGGATGCGGCGAAACCAAGGTGAAGGCAAGTAGATGTTATTTTGTCAGATTAGATCAAGTTTTTGTTTGCCGTCATCGACATGCGGCGAAGATGACCCCTCAGTCCTGGTTGGGGCTCGGTTTCTTCAACGCCGTGTTCTTGGTCTCTGGAAAATCAAGGTGCTCTTGAGTATCATCATGCAAATGAGAGGTATGTGTTCAGCCCATATGTGCGCCGGTGCAGACATGTTCGGGATTGTGCTGCTGCTGAGATCTTACATTTTGCATACTTGGTCTAGCAGCTCCGTAAACAAAGCGAAGTTGGTCATGATGCCCTTTATGAATCGCGTGATGCCGAAGCGAGGTTACAGATCCGTTCGTTGTAGTGAAAGGCAGCGTCCATGATCAACTCATTGATTCCCAAGTGCTGAAATGAGAAACGACCGGGTGCCAGCCTCATAATACATGAACAACCGGGTCGTGTAGCTGTATACCTCTCTGGAAAAGGTTGGGGTTGCTGGGTTTGATGTCCTCAAGGCGAAGAGGGCGACGGGAATTGACGAAAAGAAAGTGGACTGGAAGACGTGCGATGCAACAGAAATGGAGCTGAACTCCCTGTGCCTAAAACGCACAGATGATTGGAAAAAGTGACCGAGACTTTCGTTGTGAACTTGGAAAATCGAAGATCGTGCGCCGCACTAGTACACAGTACTTATACACTACGCTAGAGAAGTTGAGAGGCGCTTGAGGCGGTACGACCCATAGAGCACATCATGTTGACCAATCAATGATTAGAATGAGCTAACCATAAAGCCCCCTGTAATCAACCATGCGAAGGAAGGAGCAGGCCATGGCGTGCATATAAACGGGCAGGTCTCTCCGCCGTAGAGAGAGCGTCATGGTCAAGTGAAGTTCCGCTTTCAGCTGACAGCACCTCACCTCAAACCCTTCACCTTACAAGTTGCCAACCTCCAACCCTGAGACTTACATACCTCAGCTCGAGCCTTGAATAACCGGCCTGTGTTGCCAGTCATCCGACAACACCGTGGATTCGATTTTCGCTTCAGACGGTCAGCATCCCCATTTTCTCTTTCACCTTCCGGTCTATCACCAGTGTCATTTTTTTGTTTGTCGTCATCACCTACACCACACACTACGAGTCGACTTCTACCCCGCTCACTCTCCTTTTGCCCCCATCCGTTCCCAAGTCTACCAAGAGGTACCCGCTGCGGTTCGATGTACCGGACTGGTACCTGAAAGGGCCGAGAGCTCGTGTGAATGCTCTCCACCTTCAACGACCGGACTGGGCCCATTCTCGCTCGTGGTTATGTTGCGACCTCCAGACAGCAGGGCAGCACAACGGACGGCAAAGACTCTATCTA
Source organism: Neurospora tetrasperma FGSC 2508 (assembly GCF_000213175.1). NCBI lineage: Eukaryota > Fungi > Ascomycota > Sordariomycetes > Sordariales > Sordariaceae > Neurospora > Neurospora tetrasperma. The sequence goes on from NW_009799101.1 coordinate 1,037,181, forward strand.
CCAGCCTTGCTATCCTTTGTCAGAAGAAGCCCAAGTTACCAGTTCCTCCTAACATGCCTGTCTGTTGTTCTCGTACGAGGTTGTACCACGATGCACTTTTCTAGTCTGTCTGGTACATGTCCGCTGTGAGGCCATCTCTGGTCTTCGCTTCCACGAACAAGCCTTCTTCCGTCCGTTCATCGCCCTAGCTCTTCTCGTTCAAATCTTCTTGACTACATTGCAGCATTTTCGATGCCATGTGGAAAACTGGAGAGTGGTATTCTTTCAAAGCTGCATATAGCCCCGCATCATCTCAGTCAGCCAAACACTCCCCCTTCAGGCTCCCGTCGATCATCCCATCCAACCCTCTCAAGTGGAGGTTTCGCCATTGTTTCCATCCATCCAACCGCCACGAAATCCATGAGTACACAAACAACGACATGAGATTAACTTTTGGTGACTGCTTTATAGATCCAGCCAAAGCTTTGTTGGCATTATTAACCAGCTGTTGTTTGCTCCATCTTCGGATTGAGTGAAGGCGTCCACACCCAAGAGGTTCTCCTGCCCCACCAGTACTCGCAAGGTACTTACAACAAAGGGAGGAAGGCGCTCGGGGTACAAAAATAAGAGCAAGACAGAAGGGGAGGTACGAACCAACCAAAGTGCCCATTCCATTATAAGTCGCGACGAGGGACGGCGGCACGGCACGAAAGCAGTGTGATTCACTTTCCCATTCACTCTACGTTCCCTTCACAGAAGCTGCCCAGCCAATCTTTTAAGGGTTTTTTTTTTTTTTTTTTTTTTGGTGCTTTATTCGAACGAACGCAACCACACAATCACAATCAGCCAAATCATGTCGGGCATTGGCGCCTCGAGCTACGCACCCAGGTCTCCAGACCTCTCATCTTTATATAGCTCCGCCGGCCCCACCCACCAACACTTGCAGACCCATGCCGAAGTCCTTCAAGTACCAGGCCCCAAACCGCTATCACAGCAAACACTTTTTTCTCCGCAACACCAACACCACCACTTACAAGCGCAGTCGCAACCACACCTCCAACCTCTGCCCACCACCACCACCGCAACACAACCCTTTGGCCTTTCTACGAACACGTATCAAGACCATCGCGCTTCGCAATATTGGCAAAACCCGTCGCAGTATCTCCCACCACGCTCTCAGCCCGACAACAGCTTCTCGACGAATCACTATTCGCAGCCGCAGCAATCCGAGCGCCCGCCTCGCATCCCCTTCACAAACAACCACGCGACAGGGGTTTGGAACGCGCAACAGCAAGCTTCGCAACGTGATCTGCATCAATTGCAGAATCAACACCAGTACAAATACAACCAGCAGCAACCGCAGCAACCACTACAACAACAGGCCTATCCGCAGCTGTTCTCACATACGCAACCGCAGGAGCATCAACAGCAGCAGCGCTTGACGCGATCGCAGGCGCAACGGCCCCTCCAGCCTCTTCCTTCGCATACTTCTAATCCCAACCCGCCACCGGCCCCCGAACAGACCAATATCCAAGCTGCGTCATCTGTAGCGGCGCAGACCACCAATACGATGCCACCCAAGCGGGCCGTCGCGCAAGCTGCGCAGCAACCCCAACCTTCTCCGATCCAGCCCTCGCTCGTAAAGACCAAGTTCCCAACGGCGCGCATTAAGCGCATCATGCAGGCAGACGAAGAGGTTGGCAAGGTGGCACAACAGACGCCGATCGCAGTGGGCAAGGCACTCGAGCTGTTCATGGTACAATTGGTGACAAAAAGCGCAGACATCGCGCGTGAGCGTAACTCGAAACGCGTATCGGCACAGATGCTCAAGCAGGTGGTGGAGTCAGACGACCAGTGGGATTTCCTACGAGAAATTACCAGCAAGATAGAGAACGATGACAAGGAGAAGCCAGCAGCCTCCGCGAGCGGCAGAGGCCGAACAAAGGCAGAGAGCGAGAGCGAGGAAGAAGCCCCGCCAGAAAAGAAAGGCAGAGGAGGAGCCGGGCGAGGAGGAGGGAGGGGAAGGAAGAAGTCTACCGCCTAGAAAGCCCTGAATCAAAAAAGAGCCAAGTTATAACGCTCGAGGTTAGGCCAAAACACGATTGAACGAATGGAACGATGGCGTTTCGGTAAACTGGGTCACAAATGAGCATATGTTTTTTTGGCGTTCTCAACATGGAAGCAAGTGGCTGGAAAATGTCAACTCCTGCAAAGAACAAGTCATAACCCATGTGCAGAAGTCCCGTTATCAGATTGGCATGGCATGGTGTTCGGTTTGGTTGGTCAGCCGAGGCTTCGGTGTTTGGGTGAACTGGACTGGTTTGTTTGAGTTAGTTGGGTAGCCAGCATGGTGTTGCTGGTGTTGGGCAGGGGAATGATACTCTGCTTTGCGACCAACATGCGTTGAATTTACTCTAATTTATTTCCCGGGGGAGTCATTAAAATCAAAGCTCATTCACAAGGCTTCGTGCAAGCCTTGTCTCCGCCGAAACATGTTCACGCGTTAACCCATGACGTTTCCCTAGCAATAATATTGCCTCCCGGTACGTCACAAGCCACTGTGACACGACAGCGTTTTCAGCTGACCTACAGCTCAAAGGCACAGACAGTCACGCGGCGCAGCCCAACTTGAGAAAGCCAACAGAAGGTGCAAAGGGCGAATCCATTGACTATCGATTGCACAAGAACATGCCTCTGTGCGAAGCGCCTTCAAGCCCTAAAAGGTGTAGTGATCCCAGCATGCGATAGCTCTCGATGATGTGTTCCAGGATGTTCGATATCTAGTGGATAATATGATGAAGGAAAATATGAAGCGTGGCGTAGGTAAGGTAACTCGAATAACGTCGCCATGTCACGACTGTCATCCGCAAATCCAGGGGAGCCTAGAACAATCTTTTTTTTCCGTCTACCATGATTACGAATCCTCCAACATACATGTGCATCACTATACTCAGAATACCGTACCTCCTTCATTCCAGTCAGACGGGATGTTCTCTTGCTAGCCACATCCGTTGACACGTTTGCCTACACCATGGGCTATTAACATAGTGAAACTCGAGCCACTCTGCGCTTTGTTCGGCAAAGTGTCTTCGACATCGACGATGGCTGAATAGTCAAGAAACGAGGTGAGAACAAAAAGCTAAGAAAAGAACAAGCTGTAAAACCACAGGCACACGACCGGGCGACGTCCTGGTGGATTGATTGATTGATTGCATCTGAATGTCAGTTAGATCAAGAGATTGGATCCAATAGGTCAACTAATCTACACTAACCTGTACACTAACCTCAATCGCTCACCCCGCGTTCCATATGCCCCTGGTTCCAGCAGCTTACTTTCCTTCTTATCTCTGTCCTACCCATCGGGCCTTGCCTTTACATCCGTCACTGTTACCACTAACCCGGCGGGCGACTTCTTTTCAGGACACATTGGATACACCGTGTACCTAACATGTGCCTCGAGAGGTTGCCCACTGGCCATCTAACTCCTCCTCGATAACACATCGTCATGGTGGCCGGTTGAGTCGATCGACCCGAACGGCACCTGTTCAGGTTTAGGATGTCCACCCAAGGCTGTCCACCACCTGCCAGCCTTCCTCCTCTTCCCGATGAGGCCTCTGTCCCCTTCTCGTCCTTGTTCGACAACTTCGATCTAGCCACGGTCGATTCAACAGTTCAGTTTGCGAATCGAGGCATCTTCATCGCCTCGGATGGTCGTCGGTACCTCTTCCAGAGCATACCTGAGTCGGATACGCCAACCGCTTCTCCGACCAAGTCGACTGCTCCAAGTAGCATACAGCCAGTTACGAGCCCACGGTCGCCGCATGAGTTACACGGCCACAACAATGCCTCTCCCATGGGACGACAGATGTCGAACGCGAGTTCGCGATCACAGGCGTCCAGTTTCCGGACAGCGCACAGTGAGCGCTATAACGTGTCCCCTGCCGCCTTGGATCTAGTAGTCGGACCTCCGCCCGCTATCACTCAGGACGTGACCAACATGATGTCCCACCTCAACATCAACAGTCACTTCAACGGCGCGGCGCCATACTTTGGAGAGTCTGACGGGGGCGTTGGACTTGCCGAGGTTCTCACGGAACGTGACACGGATCCATGGATTCCTGAAAGTCCTGTCGACAACAGGCCTGTCTCTCCCCGAACCGCTTCCAACCAACATTGCCTCGAATCTCATCACTCCCATAATCAGTCCACATATATGCGTACATCAACTCTAACGGCCGGCATGAGCACGCCTGCTCAGTCCATTCAAACTGCAGGCCATCAAGTCGACGGTATCAACTACGGCGGGTTTGTTACAGGGGCGAACTTCGCTTCTTCTCAAGGACCTCGTCGACAGGCACCGCCTACGGGACCAGTCCTCGAGTCCTTGATGGAATTTTCGTATCCTCAGTATCCCGCGTCTCCAGCGTCTCCGATCAGGCACTCTTCGATGCCGTACTCGCCCACGTCACCCGTCTTGGCGCCTGATTACGAGAAAGAGTTTGTCGATTCTGACGGTGCATATGTCTATTCGAGCTCACCTCACTCAGTGGTCCACGTGCCGTCCTCCCCACACCATGACCGCGGAAGGGGAGGTAGTGGGAGCGGAGTGTTTGTTGGAGCTGCTCAGAATAACTTGGTCAACATTGGGACTTCAACTAACCAAATTGACACCCGGACCGCAATTGTTGTGGTTCCGGAACGACATGATTCTTCTTTTTCGAGCGATAGTAGGAGTACAGGCCGAGATCACGTATTGCCCGGGGAGGATATTTTGTTCGATAGGTTCGTTTTGTCTGGTGTCCGCTTTCGAGAGATTGCTGCTAACAAAGACCTCGAAAAGGCCAGTTAAAAGTGCACCAACACTTGCGTCCTCGGCATTCGAAGATGGGGAGCTCAAGATTTTCCGCAATACGACCACAAAAGATCTGAGGTTCCATTGCAGAGTTGGCACATATTCCGAGACATTCTGGAGTAGGTTTTCACCTTTTACCATGCCATATATCAAAACACATTAGCTAACCCCAATAATAGTCAAAGCAAGAAACGCCCAACTAATTCCCGTCTACGCTTATGACCCCCGCTTCCTCAACGTCATCTGCCTCCACGACAAAGAAACCGAAAAGGGCAACCCAGGCTACTTGCGTTCCTCCCCCATTCCCGGAGGCACAGGAAACGGCCACCCCAACGGCATCTACCAGTTCCCCCGTCTCGAGAACCTCTGCAATTTCCAGGCCCAACTCACCGGCGAAAAGGTGCTGCTGGACATCAGCAACGTCAAACTGATTCGCCTAAGCAAAGCGAACAACGGCGCAAACGACACTTACTCGAGCGTGCGTCTGCAAATCTGGCATGAGGATCCAGATTCCACAAGCCGAAGAAGGGGGATGCAATCGGATAAGGCGAGTTTTGTGACTGCTGGTACGGCTTTGTCGGGACCGCTTCGCGATAAGCAGGTTGCTAGTTCCAGCAAGTTGATTGTGTACTTGGGACGGTTGGGAGAGTACGTGCAGACTTTTATCACGGATGATATTGAGGTGAAGGCGGAGGGACAGACAAAGGTTAAACTGAGGCCGAGGAAGGCGGGGGTGTTTAGTAGAGAAGGGAGCAGGTGGAAAGGGATCAAAGGTCTGTCTTTTTTTCTTTTCTTTTTCTCTCACATGCTCATTCATATACGCTCTCTCAGCTATTTCCGTGGCTTGATGGGTGAGGTAACTAATGGATTGTATATCACACAGCACACATCGAGCAAAGAGGCGACTCGGAAATGGCCGGATTCAATATCGACGGCCAACCACCCAATCCAGATGAGGAATACAGTTATGATCTCTACAAGATGTTTGAGATTGAGTTTGAGAACCCGCCAAGTAAGTTCTCCCCATCCCTTTTGTTCCTGATAAAGAAATTTTGTTGACAACAATGGTGGTGATTCAAGGCCAAGATAGCTTCATCAGGAGATGGGGCGAAGTCATTGCCAACCGCCGACAGCAGAAAAGAGAATTAGAGAAAATTCAGGAGAAGTTGAGAGCGGAGGGAGGGTTATATGGTAAGACGGCTATGCAGATTCGGATGTGATACCAACACGCAGCTATTTATGAACTCTAGGGATAGCTCGTTGCCAGGACAGATTTGGAGAACGGGTTGGGATATAATCGTCTAGTAAAGATCTCCTTGGGTGGCTTTATCCCTTGCTCTCAGCCGAGGGGGTTTTGGTAAGCGGGGAGTTAGGACTGGATCGGATCGGGCTACAGGTGTATCTCTTCTTTCTGTCATGCGTCTGTGTTGCGAGATACCTGGACTGGAGGATACGAGTGTGTGTTTACTTGTTATGATACCTAACCACGGATAATTGAGTTCTGTGCTTTACTATTCTGGCCGAGAGAAGAGATTGATGACTACGTTCAATGTTCACTTTTTCTCTCACGACTCGTGCCTAACCAGAACGGCTGGACGAATGGGACCCTCGGGACATTCTGGCTTAGCGATGGTTACCCGATTAGGAGAGTGATTTATTGGAATCATGCAGCAAGCGGAAAAATAAGCTACCCATGACCTGCATTCCTCACCTCGCCAAGATCTGGGCTCTAGGCTTAATTGGGGAAGGTGATGTATCACTCACTGTGGTCCTGTGGGAAAGATGGGGGGTTTTTCTGGGGCGAA
>NW_009799101.1:1045316-1073952 GCF_000213175.1 Neurospora tetrasperma FGSC 2508
TTTATACAACCGTCACTCCTTGAGCGTCTTCATTAACACCATCCACCAAGATCTAGACGCCCATTACTCGATGCGTTGACCGTGGGCTACACAACAAACGGGTATCAAGGTGGTCTGTCTGAGGCTGTGAGACCTAAACCTTTTAACGCACGTTGACCTGAACTTGTCAAGTCACGCCTCACGCAGTTGTCTTTCTTCCCTTTAGGCTCACTGAATTTCTTGGTTGAGGTCCATGGGCTGAGACCTGGATAACTATCCTTCTTTCGTCCCTCGGGCTCTGTGAAGATACTCTGAAATCAGGTATTCTGGAAAAACCCACCTTATACAAGTTACTCGTCAACCAACAATCGAAAGAGCATCCAACACCCCATAACTCAGCCGAACTAAACTGGACTGGACTGGACTGGAGTGGACTGCATACACAACCCCCCACAAGCGCTACGGTTGTGGTGCGCCTTGGGTTCGCTGTGTTCAGCCGCATCATCACTCCCCTCGGTTTCGGTCATCGACTTGGACATCCCGTGGGGTTCCCCTCATTATCAACTGGAACTAAGACCGCGGGACTATCTCTAAAGTCAGTCGAGACAAGATGAACGAACCAACGATATTCGAACAACCCATCCACTCGAAGGATAAGGATCCGGAGGTGGGCGAGGATGCCATTTATATGCCCGAGTATGGAGCGAATGGGAGGGGCCCGTCGCGGGTTGGTGAGGAGGGAGAAGAGGAGGATGATTTTAGGGATTATGTGTTTCCTGAAGGTTAGTTAGTTAGTTTGACTTCTGATGACCTGCGTTTTCCGTCTCGGTCTTTTGAGTCTCTCTTCGGTCTCTTCCAAGTCTCTCTAATCTCTTTTCTGTCTGTCTTCAACTGCTTCCCGGCCCCTCTTCATCTTTTTTCAACCTATCTTTTAATTCTCTCTCTCTCTTCACCTCTCTCTTCACCTCTCTCTTCACCTATCTCTTCACCTATCTCTTCACTTAAGGCTCTCCCTCTCTCCACGTTTCTTCGCCTTCCATTAACACCCAATCCCAGAGCGAAAACTAGGAACATGGTCCACAGCCTTCCTTATCTTCAACCGTGTCGTCGGCGCTGGCATCTTCTCAACGCCATCCTCCATCATCCACAACACCAATAGCGTCGGCGCCACGCTTCTCTTCTGGGTGTTAGGTGGTGTAATGACCTTTTGGTGAGTTTTGTATCATCCTTTCTTACCTTGCCCTACACCATATCTATGTACTTTCACCACTTTGACCACTCGAAAAGCGGCTAACTCGCATCCTCAACCACAAAGCGGGCTAGCCGTCTACCTAGAATTCGGCACCGCCATCCCTCGTTCCGGCGGAGAGAAAGTTTACCTCGAACGCGTCTACCGCAAACCCAAATACCTAGCAACCTGTATCTTCGCCGTGCAATTCATCCTCTTCGCCATCTCCACCGTCGGCTCCGTTTCCTTTTCTTCGTACCTCCTACGCTGCGTCCTCGGCTCTCCTGACACCACCACCACCGGAGGCACCGCGCAAGAAGATGCAACCAAATACGAAGGCACGTGGCTAAACCGGGGCATCGCCGTGGCAGCTATTACCGCCGTCTGCCTCATCCACGCATTCTTACCTAGGTTGGGCATTTGGCTGTCCAATGGTTTGGGGGTGTTCAAGCTGGTGCTGTTGATTTTGGTGGTATGTACGGGGTTTGCGGCGTTAGCGGGGAATATGGAGGGAGAAAGCCCGAGAAACTTTTCGAGCTTTGATGGACCGGGGGATGCCACGGGGAATGGTGACGATCAGACGGACGGGATGGGGAATAATGTCGCGGGCAATGCGGCGGGGTATGCGTTGGCGTTGTTGCAGGTTTTGTATAGTTATGGGGGGTGGGAGAATGCCAATTATGTGAGTGACCCCTCGGAAGCAACAGGCAATGGGTTGGTGAGGTAATGCTAACAACGGGTTTGTAGGTGTTGAGCGAAGTGAGGGATGCGCCGAAGACGTTGAGACTGGCGGCGCCGATTGCCATCGGGACGGTCACCGTCCTTTATGTCCTTGCAAACATTGCCTATGTGAGTATCTCCTCAAGGGTCTCACGAGATCTTCCATGACTGACAACACACAGTTCGCCGCCATGACCAAAGACGAACTCTCCAAATCCGGCGTCGTCCCCACCGCCATCTTCTTCACCCGCGTCTGGGGTCCCTCGGCCTTCACCGAGCGCGTCATGCCTCTCTTCCTCGCCCTCTCCGCGCTCGGCAACGTCTTTGCGCAATCCTTCGCCATGCCCCGCGTGAAGCAGGAGCTCGCAAAGGAAGGGACTCTCCCCTTCTCGCGCTTCTGGGCGAGCGACTGGCCCGAGCAAAAGTCGCCCACGGGCGCCATTTTGTTGCATTGGATCTTCACCGTGGCCTTGATCCTCGGATCCAGCACCAAGGACGTGTACCAGTTTCTGTCAAACATTTTTACCTACTCGGGCAACTGGATCAAGGTCTTCCTTGGGGTGGGGCTGTTGTATCTCAACTTTACGCCGAGCGAGAACTGGACTACGCCGGAGAACAAGCGGTTCCATAGTTATCCCGTCCTGACGGTGTTTTGGGTTGTCGGGCTGCTGTATACCTGTGCGGCGCCGTTTATCCCGAACAAGCTGCTGACCAAGGTTCACTTTTCGGTGGTGCCGGCGCTGGGGACGGGCATGCTGGTTATCGGCGTGATGTATTGGGTGGTTTGGGCCAAGGTGTTGCCGGCGTTTGGGTTCTCTATACAGCACGAGGTGGTGGTATTACCGGATGGAAGTGAGAGGGTCAAGTATAAGAGGGTGAGGCCGAGGGGAGGTAGGAGTGGTGCGAGAGGGAGGAGGAATGGGGGCAGGGGAGGGGGGAGAGGAGGAGGAGGAGGAGGGACGACTGTTGTGTGGAGGTGATAGGGCGTGTGCACTTGTCGATGTAGAGAAGATACAACGTAGAAAAGCAGATCAATGATTCGCGTCTTCGTTTCAGGCACAAGATAAAAGGGGATTTGTTTACTTTGGATGGAGTCTGTGTCCTTTTACCCCTTTTTTTATCCTTTTTCCCTTGGAGCAGAGCCCCTTTTTCGGATGGCGCAAGCGCCCTGGGATCGATCTACTTTGGCCGGTGGAACTAAGTGTCTGATCAACATGCCGGTGGGTTAGATCTTCGTGTTCACTTCCATGAATCCCCAATACGAGATGGACCATTGATGTTATTTGGGGTGTCAAAGTTGAACTTGCTGCCAGTCATGTTGATGGGAATCCCAACCGCCAAGACGAAACAAGAGCGGATGGGAACACTGTTTCAGCGCCAAGTGCCTGTAGCAGGGCAAAGGAAAGGCGCTGTGGACGGACACACTGCAGCCGAGGCGGACAAGTCGGCCAGGTGGGGAACGGGACGCGGGGCTCCATCGGGCTTAGCGGATCCCGTCCAGTTCAATGTGCCGTTACGTGCGGGTGTGTTGTTGTATCGACCTAACAATTCCCTTCAGTGGACTGCGGCCCCCCCCCTGACAGCAGTGACGGCCAACCTCCACCTTCGGAACACCACTTGACACCACCCACCCTGGCGAGAGGAAGTGGTTTTGGTGTCCTTCTTGGGAATACTACCTCTACCACCACCACCACACTTCAGTCTCACTTGTCAACAACATAACGAGTAACGACCTAAGCGCGCCCGGCCCCGTCAGCCATGCTCCAGCAGCCCTACGCCGTCGACTCCGTTCATGTTCAAGTCCGATGAAGGCATTGCTGCGCATGCATGCCTTGCTGCCCTCTGTATCCGTCCATTCTCCAGCCAGCCAGCCAGTTCCAGTTCCAAGTTAGCTTCCGTCTAGACTGAGTGTACCTAGCTGCTCGATTCTCCCACATACGCCTACTACGCCTAACACGCCTACGCCTCGCTTCACCACTTCAGCCTCGCCAGACTCTCGACTCTTTCCTCCCATAATCTCCGAGTCGATCTGCGGTCGACCCTTGTTGCGCCATAACCAATGTCTTGGGACTTGTTAAAGCGGTTCCTCGAGAGCGACGTCTTCAACCAAAACCCCTTTCTCTCCGTCTCCTACCTCTCGTCAGTCAGCCATTCCGTTTTGCCAAGATTCGCTACCCCTCCTCCTCCTCCTCCTCTTTCTCTTCTCCTCACTCGGCGCGGCGCGTATACTGGCCCGGCAAGACAGACACTAACATGACCGTACCGCCAGACGATATGCCGACCACATAGGAATTCACTATGTGTTGTGCAGCAAGCTGCGCCAGTTCCCCTACGAGGACATCGAGTTCTTCCTCCCTCAGCTATGTCACCTTATCATCAGCATCGACAATGAGTCCATGGCCCTGGAGGAGTTTCTCCTCGATCTATGCGAGGAGTCGGTCACAGCAGCCTTGTTGGTGCGCAGCCCTCTATACACCATCTGACGCTTTACACGACTACGAAATGCTGATATCTCGCCCGCTCGCAGACATTCTGGCTCTTCCAAACATACCTACACGACCTATCCTCTAATCCACAGGCCAATGCCTTCAAGATATGCCAGAGAGTGTACAACAAGGTGCAGCATATTGTCTTTGGCGTCTCCGACAGTGCAAGGAACGAGAAGATTACGGAAAACGCTTTGCCGGTGACTGTCCTTGGGAGCTTCGTTCTCGCCAGTATCGCCGCCCCGTTTCTCCCCCATTGGGCTGGCCCGCTGGCCGTCGCGCAAGCCAGGAAGCCCCGCCCTCAAGTCATCGAACCTGTGTTGGACGCTACTCCCGTCAACGCCGCCCCACCTGCTCGCGCGCATACCGTCACTGCTGGTACAACAAAATCGAGACGGGCAAAGGAGGCCCGCCTTACAAGCTCATCGGACCATCAGCTCCAGAGCAACAACAACAGCCCGGTGGCGCATCGCCCCAAGCCCAAGATCAAGGAACCTCAGCCTGACTCCCGGCCGACGTCTTCGGGGTCTTCTATCAAAACGCCGGTAGAGTCTAAGCGACCTACTCCTTTCGATTCCAACGTTTTGGAGGCACGTCTTAGTTCATCTTCGCTGCCTCTACCAACGTCGAATGCCAATTCTCCAGGTCTTGTACGCAGGCCGACCACTCCGGCCCTGCGGCCAACGACTGGAGTGAACAGGAGGCACTCCCACCATGTCAAGACGCTCTTGAACCAAGCGGACATGAGCCGCACACAAAAGATGCGGCTACTAAAACAAAACTACTTCCACTGCCAAACAGCATTCCTGACCGCACTAGAGGATATTTCAAACCGACTAGTAATAGTACCAAAGGCTGCACGCCTAAGTGCCCTACGCGCTGAGCTGGCTCTAATCGCTCAAGAACTCCCGGCCGAGGTCGATATCCCAGTCATCTGCCCTCCTACTTTGGTCAACGGCTCTCCTTCGCAAAGCCGACATCACAGGATAGTCCGTCTCAACCCGGCTGAGGCCACGGTACTGAACAGTGCTGAGAAAGTGCCTTTCCTCCTAATGGTTGAGATTCTGAGGGAAGATCTCACATTTGACCCGGATTCTCAAGATAACCAGAGACTTCTGACACAGCTTTTGGCCGAACAAGGAACCAGGAGGCGGATTTTTGACCTTTCCGAGTCTTCTAGGATACCAGCCACGCCCCGTTCTCAGGAGCCGGTCATCGATAGTGTTTTTGAGCCTTCCTCGGGGGATCTAGGGCACTCGCCACTAATAAAACCGCTCAACGACGAGCCCTTTGCCATACAGCATAACCCCGTCCCTGGCGGTCTCCGCCATGCTGCCACTACTGGGACCAGCTCGACACAATTCGTTGACCTGACGTCAACGCCTCGCAGTTCTGGCACTTCGGGATCCTCTACCCCACCTTTCAGGAGGATGACCCTCCAAAGTCCGCGCAACAACGCGGCCGACCAACCTGATTTTTCTGCCCTTGCCATCCATATGCGGACAGCCTCGCAAATGTTGGCGCAGTTGGATGCAACAAGTGGCAAGCGGCCGCGTCATGAAGTGGCCGCAATCAGGGCAAAGATTATTGCCAGCATGCAGAGTCTGGAAGAGGAGAGTTTTGAAGTCCATGATAGCCAAGGGCCGACCTTCGACATGATTATGGCCAAGGCCAGTGCAGAAAACGTTATCAACGGCAATGTCGCCACGGACGAAGAAATCGAGGCTCCCCTGGAGAAGGTCGAGTCTAACGTGAATCCGAACGCCGGTCTAGCAAGGATGGAAAACGATATCAAGACAGGCGGTCTCCAGCGTAAGGGCGATCGTGATGATCCCAGCGCTGCCGTCTTCGGAGAAGCTTGGGAGATGAAGAAGGAGCGTATCCGCAAGTCCTCTCCTTACGGCTGGATGAAGAACTGGGATCTCGTCAGCGTCATCGTGAAAACGGGTGCGGATCTTCGTCAGGAGGCATTTGCCTGCCAGCTGATCCGCGTGTGCCACAAGATCTGGGTAGAGCACAACGTGCCCGTCTGGGTGAAGCTCATGCGCATTCTCGTTACGGGCGAATCATGCGGTCTGATAGAGACCATTGCCAACGGCGTGTCTCTGCACTCGATCAAGCGCAGCCTGACACTGGCCACGGTCGAGTCCGGTCAAAACCCTAGGAGGAGGATTGCGACGCTCAAGGACCATTTCGTCAAGGCGTTCGGTTTGCCCGAGAGCCAGGCGTACAGGTCGGCTGTGGACGCGTTCAAGAGGTCGCTGGCGGCGTATAGCATCATCTCATATGTGCTGCAGCTGAAGGATAGGCACAACGGTAACGTGCTTATCGATAATGAGGGGCACATCATCCATATTGACTTTGGCTTCATGCTGTCAAACTCGCCCGGTTCGGTTGGGTTCGAGGCGGCGCCGTTTAAGTTTACATATGAATATCTGGATGTGCTGGGTGGCGTGGACTCGCAGGATTTTGCAGACTTTAAGCAACTCTGCAAACAGGCTTTCCAGGGTAAGTTTCTCTTTCTCATCACTCTTACTAGGCATGGAGAACTAACGACTGTTATAGCCCTCCGTCGTTCAGCAGACAACATCATCGACCTCGTGGCCATGATGGGCCGAGAATCCAAGATGCCTTGCTTCGGCGCGGGCATCTCGCAGGTAACGACCTCGCTCAGGGCAAGGTTCCAGCTGCAGCTGAGCAAAGATGAGGCGGAACAGTTTGTGGAGACGGATCTAATTGCCAAGTCGTTGGGAAGTTATTATACGCGACTGTAAGTTGTTCAGGACAATTCTTGATCCGAGTGAAATGGGATGCTAACAAAAAGGCGTGAAACAGTTACGACACTTTCCAGTATAGAACACAGGGTATCTACTAGACAGCTTTTGAAGGATCTACAAGGGCGATTAGTCCCGTGTATGGGATATCACCTGAAACAGGAGACACAGATGGGGAGGGAGGAGGGACTAAAGAAATTTAGAGAGGAATGGGTTAGGTCGGATGAAAGACCGTATCGGTAATGGGATGAATGGAGACAACAAGGTGGAAATACCCCTTCGTTTTTGTATGAGGAGGGCATGGGAAGATCTAAACGTATATATCACGGTGTTCCCGATGTCAAAGCACGGCAACCTCCATAATGAAGAAGGCGAAGAGCGGAGAAGAAGTGCTAAATTTTCGGAGGGAAAGTTCAATCAGATTCAAGAAGGGCATCTCGGCGGCGTTCATAACGGGTAGAGGCTTTTATGGATTATGGGAGTGTCTTATCATACTAGTTACTATTATATAAGCGGCATCCATGTGTTTACAAGTCTTTGGATTGTCTGTTTGGTTTGCTGTCTTTGAGTTTGTTGTCTTGACGTCTTTGCTCACTTTCTCCGTCACTTCATGGTCTTTTCTCGTTCGTTTATTTTCTTGTTCGTTTCGTTCCATATCTCCATAAATGCGGATCTTCTTACATCGTTTGAATTTGTAAACCTTTGTTCAAGTGATGATGGTTTATTTGTATACGGTTATCATAAGCCATTCTATAGTGTTGTTCTTGTTCTTCTTTTTTTTTTTTTTTCTTTTTTTTTTCTTCTTTTTTTTTCTCTCTCTCTCTCTCTCTCTCTTTCTCTCCGAGAGACGGGAGTTAGTCGTGTATCAGAAGAAAAAAAAAAAATTCCGAATGGCAGCTGCCTTGTCTTGTTTCCACTTCCTACCTCTACATTTTATTTTCTTCTCCCACTTACTTTTTCCTTTCTTTCTTTCCGCTTTGTTTTCCTCCATCCTCTTTTAGGCACTATGCTGGACTCACGAAACAGGTTCGATGTCAGAAGATAGTCATGCATCAGACGACCGACTAGAATGGTAATAGGCAAAAAGGTGAATTTCTTTTTCATGATACATACCATATTTACTCAAGGGCTGTTTGTTCAAAGAGCAGTATTAGTCTCAACGAACGTCTGTTCTGTTTCGTTCTGTCTTTATGGTATTACCTAATCCTGATACGCCCGCCCGCCCATCGTGCCCCTATGCCCCTATGCCCCCAAAAACCCCCCGCCCCCTGAATTGACCTTCCGACACATCCCATGTGGAAAAGATAGTTGTGTAGTTTGAAAAAAATAAAAAAGATAAGACAAAAAGAGAGACCGATCCGCTCGCTCTTAACGTACGCTCTTCTTTGATCGCTTGCTTCCGCCTATGTCTGTTGAAACACCCGACGTAAAAATGAAAGAAACTGATTATGATAAAAAAAAAAAAGGTATCATGTATACATCACACTACCAGTGGCATCGATCGTTGTTGTTGTTCGTCCCGGATATCCCAAAAAAGAAATTGGCCGTTGTCCAAAATTCGCCCGGTCCATCCATCCTTCCTGTATCACTCATAACTCATCATCCTTTCTAGAAAAAGGAAATCGTTTTCCCCCACTTAATGCCCATGATGCATCCCTCCCATTCCCCCACCACCACCACCGCCACCACCTCCGCCAGCACCCACCCCAAACATCCCCGCAAAACTATCCAACCCCCCACCGCCTAATGCTCCTCCAAGACCGCCCAGCGTATCCCCCCCAATCTCCGGCGGCTCCATATTAAACGGCATGAACCACGCCGAGCTCGGCTCGTTCGAGAACGCTGCATGCAACCCGTCTGGACCATCCCTCCCATTCTCACTATCATGCCCCCCTCCCCACCCCCCAGCGCCACCACCACTGCCGCCGCCGCCGCCGCCTACCAGCCCTGGCTCATGATGTAAGCCGGCAGATGTGGGACCGCCGTAGGCGCCAAAGACGAGCTGTCGGTCCAGGTGGCTCATGCCGTGGGCGTGAGCGGCGCCGAGGTGGGCGGGGAGGGAGAAGGGGTCGGGAGGGAAGAAGGAGCCAGGATGGTGGTGGGAAAGGTGGGCGTGGGAGACACCGACGGGGGAGACGGGGGAGAAGTGCGCTTGTTGTTGAGCTTGGACGGAGAGGGAGTTGAAAGAACCGGGTGGACCGCTGGTTTGGATGGGTGAGGGGCCGGCGCCGGAAAAGTTGCGTTGGTGTTGCAGGCGAGCGGCGTGGATTTGTTCGGCGGTTGGTGGAGGGTGTTGTTGTTGATGTGGGGAGAATTCGGCTTGTATGGGGTCGGGGCCGTTGGGATGGTTCTGCTGTGGTAGGCCGCTGATTTTGCGTGTCATGGCTTTGCGTTTGAGTTGTTGTTGTTGTTGGGCTTGTTGCTGCTGTCGTGATGCTGTTGACCCGTTCACGCTACCCCCGTCCCCACCGCCGGCTTGTGGGGAGAGCGTGGTGAAGAACTCCTCGACTGTATGCAGCTCGGGCTTCTGTTCCAGAACTGCATCGTCGCCTTTCTCCTTCTTCTTGTAGATGGCGGGGTCGAGAAAGTCGGACTGCGAGACACCGTGGGGATAACGGTCAAACCAGTCGCCGTATTGGAAGATGGATGTCGGGTTCTCGTTTGCGGGTGTACCCTGCCTGGCAGCATCGGCACAGGTCCGGTACTGCTCCCGTAGGTTCTCTGACATCCAGTGGAACATGCCCCAGTACTTCTTCATCTTGGATAGGAACTTGACGTTGGTAGCCAGGTTGCGCTTCGATGTTGCCTCTAGCGTTGGGTTACCCGAAAAAATTCCAAATATGTGCACGGTACTGGACAGGAAGGCACAATATCCTGTAAAGGGAGCAGTTACAAAGTGTGATTCAGCATCCTTCAACAGCTCTGATACCCTGTTAGCAGCAGCGAATGCTTTGGCGCCTGCTTTCGTCACAAAAGCCTTGGGGATTTCCTGGTCCGGTTGACCCCGAGGGGATGAAACAGCAAACCTGTTCATGAACAAGATGTTCTGTTGAATCGCGATGTGAAGAAACAGAAATTGGTTGGCCATGTTGTCAGTTTCGTGCAGGTGTAGATTGTCGGGTGTGTATAGTAAAGAGTCGGGCAAATCGGTCAGAATATCCTCTGTCTGTTTAATGAGTTTAGCGTAACCGGATTCGGGACTCCACATAGGATGAGGATCCAACTCTCTGCCTCCTTGGTTGAGATAGTTGATAATTCTGCCCCAGAGAGAGATTGCCTTGATCATCCAGGCCGCAACACCCAGGTTATCTCTGGCCATTGAAGCATCTTGGTCTTCTAAAAGTGGTCCCAGCACCTCGCCACTCAGGGTTTCTGTTGGACCTGGCATGTCGTACTGGAAGTTCTTTTCCTTGATAGGCAGCGGGACCCGTAACGTCTCCTCCCTTATGAACGTGGGCCGGTCTGTGCCTGAAGAGTTGAAGCGATCCATTAGAAAACATGCCCACATGGTCCTCCTTCGGATCTCGCGATCGATGAAGCTGAGTTGTGTGTTCCCTGCTTGTCGGACGGGATCGTGCTCCAGGTCTTTGTGAAGCTGCAGTGCAAAGGCCATACGGATGGCCTGGCCACCCAATGACCAGCTACGGCCACCATGACATGTGCCAAACTCGTGTAAACCTAATATGAGCAGACATGTGAGAATGGTGATATTGGGCCATTCATATCTCTTTGTCACTATATCGCGGGCTGCGGCCGCCCACTCTTCGCCGCGGAGGAAATTGGGACTTGAGTTCAGTTTCGGATGATGCGAGAAACGTGCCGCAATGGCGCAGACAGAGAGGATTAGGACGGGGGGTAAAGCGCCGGCCCTGTGGTAGCGGACTTGTTAGACAATATGGACTATGACGTCTGATGTGTGGGGAACATACTTCAGCTTCCTCATAAAGCTCGGTTTGTGAAGAAGGTGGTAGGCCTGTCCATAGATGTTTTCAAAGTAAACTTCGGCAAGGTGTTCTTGTATTTCCTTGGATGGCAACGCATCCCCGCCTTCCAGCAATAGCTTGCTTTCCTCGGTCTCCTGGATGTGGATCGTAGCAGTCCTGTTCGGCGCGTCAATCTTGGTCTTTGAAGGCCCGCGAGCCCAATTTTCCAAGTCCGAGCCGAATGCTTCGTCAGCGCCGCGCTTCTTGTTGGCTTGCTTCATGTTGTTCAATGTCCCCGGGATGGCAGGCTTGACCACGGCCCTGGTAACGGTAGAGGCACCCTCCTGCTCAGATTTTGGTACGATCTTGATAATCCGTTCCTCCATTCGCTTTAGTCGCTTGTCCAACATAGCCATGTAGTCGGTTCGTGGTGCGGCCTTGCGAGCTGTGACCTTGTAGACACACGGGATTCGCGATCGGAGACAGTGCTTGCACGCGGGTTTCTCGCCGGAACACCGGATCTTTTTGCGTCGACATGCTATACAAGCCAGTGGAAGACGCTTTCGTTCCTTTCCGGCTTTTGTCTTGAGCTCGCTCCATGCGGGCGTATTGTCCGTTTTGTCCCCCTTGCCCTTTGGCGCCGAGCCATCAACCGAGCTAGCAGTCGCAAGGCCAAATTCATCCACTGTTTCCTCAAGCGAATTACCGGCATTTTGATTGCTATCCGGGGTATTACTTTCGGACATATCCATGCTCTGCTGCCGCTGTCCACCGTTCCCGGTGTTAGCGCCGTTGTTGTTGTTGTTGTTGTTGTAGGTCGAGGTCTGTACCGTGATCGAGTCCATGGACGGTGCGTGGGGAGTTGTCGAGAACACATCAGGGGCATGGTCGTCGAAAGTAGCGGAGCCGAGGCCGGTCATGGGCGAGCCATCTAGGTCGTCGTCATAGTGGAACTGGAAATCGGCATAATGGCCATCGACCAAGTCGTGGGCAGCATTGATGCTGCCCAGCGCGTCATTGGAGGTATCCAGCTTGTCGAGAGGGTGGGTTTGGAAGGCGGCAGGGTCGGAGTGCGGCGGGTGGCCGTGTGTGTCACCGCCAGCGGGCGCAAAATCGAGGTCGACGGACGAAAGGCTGTTGTTGTTGTTGTTGTTGAGAGCTTGCGAATCGGCCGGTGGCATTAGGGAAAAAGGGAAAAACAAAGTTTGCGGACCGGTTCGCCAGAGAAAAGTCGACTTCTGCGGCGGGATCTGATCGAAAGAAGGTAGCACCGACTATAACAAACCCGGGGAACGGAAGCTGGGATGCTGTCGCAGGCAGGCCAGCAGTGGCCGGGATGGTGATTTGCAATCCGGGGGCTGTTGGGCTCTTTCAGCAACCAGACTCGAGGAATTTGGGATGCAGTAATTGGCGGACTCCACACTTGTTGCCCCGAAGACACCTCCAGAGGCTCCACGAGACTCTCCAGACTCCAACAGAGGCTCCAGACAGGCCCTAACGGCTCCAATCACCCCGAGCAACTAGCAACGACACTGCTCCACTTCTCCTCGATCTAGGTTGTATTGGAGACTGTACCTGGTAGTGCGTATGGAGAAGGGGCACAGAAGGGGGTTACTGCGTGCCGGTGAATCAGTATCAGAGACTCAGGGTGTGTCTGGCCATGTCCCTGGCCGAAAGCAGAAGTAGTCAAGAGCATGCAGAATAATATGACTGGGGAAGTGTTGGATAGAGTGAGGTAGAGAAAGAGGATGAGCCTGAGGAGGAGAAGGAAGGGGGAGCTTTGGGAGCGCGGTTCTCGGCACCCCGGAAGGAAAGGCCGGCTGACAATTGATTGGCGTGGTTGTGTGTGTGGGAGACCAACTGGGGTGTACCATAGTGTACACTAGGTAGTGTAAGTGGACTTCCCTGAATGGACGGGGATGGGAGCCCAAGCAGATGGGGATGTTGGTACACTACCACTGCGTATACCAACCCCAGGATTTCACATCCGCTGATGTGCTTGTCAAGTCTTGTACGTGAATGTATATGTATTGTACACTATGTTGTCAACGAAGGAGTTGAGCGTTTTGTGCCTGAGTATCTCGTTGCAACTTGTCTGATGCATTTCTTCGGCTTCGCAAGCGGCACTTGTCTCGATTTGGATCATGGATCGCCAAGTCCAACATAAAATCTGCGGCCCACATACATAGTGGGAAGGCGTTTTCGGCGTTAATTGTGGGGTTATATATACTACCAGCTGGGCGTTTCAAGGTCCAGGTCTCCGGCTGCGTCTTGCCAGTGAGCTTGAGCTCATTGCGGGCTCACTGCGGGCTCATTGGGAGGGAACGCCGATTGAGGAGAAAGCAAAGTGGTAGGGGCATCAATGTCCATTCAGGAACCATCGAATAAAATGGCGGGAGTAGGGTTGCCTTCTGTAGCAGCTGGTCACCCGCTGACTCTTCTCAGAACTCTGCGTACGGCGTGAACATGTCTTTGTCCGTATTACCACAGCAGTATTCTTTGTACGCCGCAGCCAAACCCTTCTCATGACCAGCCACACAGCAGGCTGGACCTTATATTGGGGGTGTACTGCGTATGGCGTGGTCTTGTTGAAATGTACAGTTGTTCTGGCGAGAGCCAACGACAAGAAGACCTCAGCCGGAGATAGGGGCACTATGAGCGAGTTGGAGTTTAAACCATTAAGATGACAGGCTGGAGTTTGTGCAGGAGGATATCCACAGCAATTGGTCACTTGAGGCTTTTACGGCGCAGATGTAAGTGTAATGTATTCTAGGATGTCTCCATGTGTCAATAGAGGTACCAAGCTCTTTGTAAGAGACCGTGCTAGCCAAAATATATTGACCGCGGAGAAAGGGCTAGCAGCAACCAAAAAGCCCCACGTCTGGCGAACCGATTCGATGCTGACCTGCGCAAGATTTAGAAAATAACATGGACCAGATCGCCGCGTTGAGCCGATGATGATTCGCTGGAAATACAGCGGAGCCTCGTGTGTGATTGGCCCCGCGGTGGCAGACCGCAACCTCAGCGATCGATACCGGAGTCTGGCCAACCTGTAGAGTTCGTCTCTTGTCTACCACTTCTCCATGCCAAATGCTGCTGCAACATTTCATCCTCTCCGGTGCGTCTGCATTGGCAGATCTTCACCGTGAAGCTCATCTGCATCATGGTTCCTGCTGCCTTGGCAGACGAGTTTGGTGGGGTTCTCCTTTATCACAACATCTCCATGTCCACCTTCTCTAGGGGCCACATGCTTGCAAAGTCGTAAAGACATCAAGTGAAGTTTCAAACAGGGCTGTCTAAGGCCTGGGCATGCTGGCATTTCAGGGAGCCAAGCAGGGTACCTTTACCTAGAGGTATCTCCTGAGAAGGTGTCCTGGGGGTCAAACATGGATCTTGTCTCTCCGACTCCGACGCCACGGTTGCTGCCGCTCAAAACCTCGTGGCAGTCTCCGACATTCGGGACCTAGAGAATTTGCACCATCAGCCTAACCATATGGGGGAGCGCTAACACCGGAAGAGCGGATTTGAGCTCTTGAAGACGAGGGAGGGAGAGCCTCAACAGAACTGTCACACTATAAACACCTTCAAATTTCGGTGACATGGACAGCAAAGACCCACGCTACACAGCACTCGACGATCGAATGTAACAGCGGCCTCTCAGGCCAAGTGTTTGAATGTGCATAAGGGTGCGAAATTCCGAGAATACGCCGGGATTGGTGAAAACTAGTGACTGACACTTTACACAAAGGATAATCTTCAGAGGTAGGTTACTCTGGAGTCAAGCCGTCGCAGAGGGAGGGACTCGCACACTCACACACCGAAATGCTTCAACGAAGTGGGCAAGGTGAGGAAAGGCAATTGATTATTTGATCCCCACCCACAACTGAAGAGTGTCACTCGTTCTGAATAGGGACATTTCGTTTGCTCGTTCGAGTTTCAGTCCAATGTCCGAATGCCAGCTTCACATATTAAGCATTGGGATCGACTGTCGGAAATATGAAAATGGATAACACAAATTTCTTGACAGTGTCAAAATCAGATGTCTGAGAATCAAAAGAAAAAGACTGCGACGGTCCTGTCCAAGAAGAGGAAATCGATGAGTACTTACGCCTTCATCCCACATGGTACGTACTTAGAGGTAGTCATTGCCGAATGAGATCACAAACAGGCAGGAACGAGCAGTCAAGGCGGGCTAGCAACTTCCATGGCCCTCGGGCTGTTAGTGCATCAAGCACTGCAGCTCGTTCCTTCCACTTCACCTCCTCACGGAGATGAACAAATTCGCAATGGTCGGTGCAGTGTCGCTTCACTTTACAGATTTGCAGGTGCAGACTCCGGACCATCACTGCGTGAGCCCCTCCTTGCGTACTATCGCGAAATTCCCCATGTTGCACCTCACTGCATGCTCCCGCGTTGGCCTTTACCCAGAGCCTACTGTAAAGCGAGGACTCGCGGAGCGATGACGGGATTCTGATCAAACTCCGTTCTTCTTCCGATCATGTTCATCTTTGACATTCCCCCCAAATTTAATCTTCTTCTCCAGCACGTTTTCATCAACTCTCGCCTTTCTTAGTTCTGACCTCCTCCTCAACATCTAGCCGCCATGATTATTCCGGGTAAGCTCAACTGTCTTTAACGTTGCAAGCGCTTTGCATATGGGTACAGAGGGGCCACGGGTTGCAATGCTTCGCATCCTCCCCATGTCGTGCTCTCTCGCATTCTCTGCCTTTGAAGCGTCACATTGGGCGGGAGCAGCGAGGAGGAGTGGGCAAGGCATGGTTGTGTTCACAAGAGGCCAGGCATCTGCCAGGAGAGGGTCACACTGCTCGTTTATTTTGTCTTTTAGCTTGTTGCACGGATACCACACTACAAACAGTACGTGGTCGTTGAAGAGCTATTGAGAACTTGACCCGCTTGCAACAGCGGACGGAACATCTCCTAACAAAGCCAAGCAGCACATGACTCTCTTCATTAATGCTGCTACTATGGCTTTTCGCTGAAAGCTGATAATCTTTTGACCCTCCCGTCTCTCAAGGGCGTAAGCACTTCTGAAGTTGACTGCACCAACACTCAGGCAATATAGCCTCCCATCGGATTTGTAGTCCATGGAAAGAAACCGAGTGGTTGCTCCAGCGGGCCCAACTCAACTCCTTCCCAATTCGGCCGCTTGAAAATGACAAGAGTGCGGTGCCATCCAGTCTCGCCACTCTTTGGATATTAGCCCTCTGCATTGCAGAATCAAGTAGGTTGGCAGTCCATCCCCTTATCGGCCTGCCTCTTTGCGCTGCTACACCGAGTGACTGTAGACTAAGGTAATCAACAATTGTTCGAGGTGTGGAGGGGTTTCTGTTCCAGTAAGCAAGGGATAAATGCTGCGCAACAGAAGAAGCTCGGTATCATCAAGAAACAAAGCTGTTACAAGGAAGCCGTTTTCAGTAAATTTTTGCACAACCACTCCCAGACCAGTCAATGTTTCCCATCCGACGACGCAGCTCACACAATAGATGAGTGCTTTTCGGAGCTTGAACATGATGGTGATGCCAAGCCTGCCACTGAGGACTGTTGTACGGCCGGTTTACGAGGAATCATGTCATCTTATCGCGAAGGATTCACGGTGCAGAATCCTTTCGGATCTGAGAACCATAACCCAAGCCCCCTTGCGTTACACAGAAGCGAAATATTACTGATCAGACTTGGCTCTTCTGAAAGATCTTCTAGAGCAAAAACAAAAAGAAAGCCTTTCTCTCACGTGGGAGCAAAAAGCAAAGTGGCGGTTTGATCTCGATGGAAGAAAGCATGGAGAAAGCCTTGGTTGCCCTGGTCACGCTAACATCAGACATCGTCCCTCTACACTGCCCCGTCCGAGACAAAATAGATGAGACCAACCAATAGGTTAGGTAAACAAGACCGCTACCGCTCGCCAAGCTTTTTTTATCTTTCTTTTTTTTTCCTTTTTTTTAAAGAAAAAAAGGGCCGTTGCAAGATTGTGAAAGGGATTACAATAATTCAAAAAGACATCAGCTAGAGTCCCATTTGGATATTCCTATCCAAGAATTGCCTAGAACTCAAAATCAGAGGTGTAACAAAGACGCTTGGATGCGTCGTAGGAGCATACCCCAGGTTTCATATGAAGTCAAAGGTCTCAACTATTTTGTCCAGGACGAGAGACTGCCTTCCACCAGCGCTCCCAGAGAAGAAAGGGGTAACAAAAGCTATAAAAAACTGCATCACGTCGAAGCCTGACGAACTACTAGCCACAGGTAACAACTGTGACACATAACCAACAATAAAGAGGCTACGTCTCCGTCAGCCCGCGGAAGCACCTCAGCTTATGTGCATGGAAGGAAGGCTGGGCATACCCTGACCAGCTCTCAGTGAACTGGTAGACTACTTTCGATTTCTCTAGAACAGGCAACTCGTTCGATCGATGAAATTCAGAAAACTTATTCCAGATTTCAGAGACCCTTCGAAAACGCCGAGTAAAGGCGCAAAAGTAACTGCACTGTGTTCATGTGTTTTTGTCCCTACCTCTACTTAGGTAGGGACAAGCAAGTTACCGTCCTATTAAGACTTAGTCTAACTCAACAAACCAACCCCAATCAACACACTTTTCCGATCTTAAGAGGTTAACCCCGAAAGAAGGATTTCCGTGTAACCATTTATCTGCGGAGCTGCGTAAGCGGGATGGAATCATTCACCCCAGCACCCCAGCACCCCAGCACCCCAGTTCCAATTCCAGTTCCAATTCCAGTTACCAGTTTCAAATGATGAGTCGCGGGATGGCGTCTGCCTGGACCTTGTGTTTTTTGATCCAGATCCACACACTTAGGTATCCATGGATGAATGAATGGATGAATGAATGGGAAATCGAAAATGCACTAGAAAGCTAGTTGCTCATGATAGGAGAGCAGGGTAGGAATTCCCATGTTTGGGGGAATGGGATTCTTGTGGACTTTGATGGGAATGGGGATGGGGATGGGTCAGATTTACTGGGTGGGATAGACAAGGGGGTGACTAGGTAAGCACTTGCACCTGATTTGAATTCCAAAGTACCATCATAGTTGAAATGTAAGAGATGTTGAGTAAGTAGGTAGATAGATGTTGTGAGGGTTGAGGTGAGATCGATGTAGTGAGGTGTTGCATATACACAAAACTGTTCTTATACGGACTCACTTCCTATGATGTCGGAGGTTGTCCTTGGTACTAACTAAGGTAGGTTATGGGTTTGAAGACTAGACTAGACTAGCTACACGGTCGTGCCGCAAACAACAGGAAGACTTAAGAAAGTCCCTTGGACGGACGGCGATGATACTATTAGGAAATCGTAACGAGGCTATCTAGACGAAGGGGATCGGCATTTGACTTGCTGGCTATTCTGCCAGAGTGGCCAACAACCATGAGAAGAGGCTGAAGTTGGTTGTATGGTAGTGGCCAACAGAGTAACAACTGGAAGGCAGGGCCAGATGTTAGGGGGGGTCGAAAGTGCACAAGAAAGAGAGAAAAGAGGATGGAAGAGAGGAAAGGGTGGCGATGACGGCTTTCAGTGACAGGACGGGCGGGGGGGAGGAGAAGGGGAGTGTCTCTTCTCTTCAGGAAAGAGTGAAGACAACACCATCCGAGCGTCATGCTGGGTATGGAACTGAGTAGGTATCAAAGATGAGGATGAACTGCGAGATGAGAGGAAGCATCGAGCATTGGTATAGCTAATTCTAACTTTGTATGATTTCTCCGTAACACCGCGATGCAAATACGCCTTCTAGAGTAAACTAAACGATACAAAACCCTAAACTGAACAAACAAACGTGACCGCCACTGCCTGTCTAACTATACTGACAATCGAACTGGCAACGAAGCACTCTAGGCCTCGACCTTCTCACCGTCCTTCTTGTTCTTGCTTCTCTTCCTCTTCTTTTTCCTCTCTCCCTCAATGATATTATCCGCTCCCTGTTCACCAGCAGCAGTCTCCTTCTTCTCTTCCTTCTTTTCCTCCTTCTTCTTCTCGCCACTCTTCTTCCCATCCTTGTTCTCACCCCTCTTCTTATGCTTAACCGCACTCTCATCCTTCTTGCCAAGGGGCGTACCATCCTCGTCCAGCGCCTCGAACCCAAAGGTAGGACCAGTCGCTTCGAACTCCCTGCCAAACGTCTCGCGACGCCACTGCCTGAGACGGGCCTTCTTGCCAAGCTTCTTGCGTTCCTTGCGCTTCTTCTCGGCGTCGCGGAAAGTAGCCAGCTTCTTGAGGCCGGCGAATTCGTTGAGCGCGGCGTCCGAGGGCGCCAACAAGATATCGCGCGCCGTCATGCCGAACGAGACGGGCGAGGTCTCGCGGTAGCGGAACGGGAACAGGTTCTCCTTGTACTTCTTGTCCTTGGGAGCGGAAAGCGCGCGAGGAGTGTCGAGTTCCATCTTGGTGTCGACCAAAGCTTCAAGCTTGGCCAGTTCCGCCTTGGCTGCCCTCTTGGCGGCTTGCTTCTCCTTCTTGATGTCGGCGGTGGTCTTGCGCTTCTTGGAGGGACGGCCTTCGTCTTCATCGGCGGAGAGGTCGGAGCCGAGGTCGGCGTCCTCGTCTTCGGCTTTTTGATCGTCGCCGTCGGGCTTGGGGAGGTCCAGATCGGAAAGAACGACGTCGGGCGCGTCGTCGAAGTCGGGGATGATATCCTTGATGTCGATATCGTCGTCCCACTCGGGCTTCTTGGGCAGCTTCTTTTTCTTCTTCTTCTTGGACTTGCCGTCCTCGTTGTCCTCCTCGTCGCTGCCGGACACGTCGCCTTCTCCCTCGGCGTAGTACTCCTCGCCGAACTGCTTGCGCATCTCTTCCTCCCACCGGTCGTTGTCCCAGGCGTCCTCGAGGAACTTCATCCACTCCTCGTCGGACAGCTCCTTGCCGGTGAGACCGGCAGCCTTCTTGATCTTGGATAGCTTCTCGGCCGCCTCGTCAATCTTGAGACGACGCAGACGAGCACGCTCCTCCTCACGCTGCTTCTTCTCGGCCTCCTTACGCTCCTTCTCGAGCTGTCTCTGCTTCTTTCTGCCCGTGAGCTCCTCCTTTCTGACCGACTTGGCGTTGGCCAGGTTACGCGAGTACGTCTTGAGCAACTCGTTGCTCTTGTTGGGGTCCTCGAACCGCATGTTGTAGGCGTGCTCGAACTCCTCGGCCATCTCGGGGAAGTTGTCCTCGCCCTCGTCCGACTCGAAAGCCTCCCAGCGCGAGCCGTCGGCGGGCGCCCAGGCCTTGGACTGCATGAATTTGGAAAGGAACTCCTCGGGGTTCTTGTCAGCGTTCTTGACGTCGAGCTCGTTAAGATCGATCGCCTTGGCGCGCGACGGGTGAACGCCGTTCTCGGTAGGCGCCTCCTCCTTCTTGACGGGCTTGATGAAGGCGTCGTCGTCGCTCCACTCCTCGTCTTCGCCGACAGCGGCATTGATCTCAGACAGAATGTTCTGCTTCAGGTTGGCTTGTTCCTCGGCATAGGTCTTGGGCTTGGGCGCGTCATCTTCGTCGGCACCGATGTCACCGGCCATGTACCTCTCGCGGTGGTAGTCGCGCAGGGTCATGGGCTTCTCCTTCTTCTCCTTGACGGGCTGGCCCTCGGCGTCAATTGGCGTGTAGAAAACGGCCTCCTTGTCGTAGATGCGGGGGTCCCTCTTCTTGATAGCTTCTAGGGTGGCGTTGATTTCGGCGTCGAGGTCCTCGGTGACAAGGAAGCCCTCATCGTCTTCGGTCTCGTCTTCGGAAGAGTCCTCTTCGTCCTCGTCTTCGCCTAGCCCACCCTCCTTCTTGGACTTGAACTTTTCCTCGAGACGGTGGAGTTCCTCGCGCTTCTTGTTGTGCTCAAAACGGCGGGCGTACTCCTCATTGATCTTGAGGTCGGCAGTGGTGCCGAGGGTGGCACCGCCGTCCTGCTCGTCTTCGCTGGACGCATCATCATCGAACAGACCCTTCCTAGGCACAATGGGATCGGTATTGGCGCCTGTGACT
This sequence comes from Neurospora tetrasperma FGSC 2508, assembly GCF_000213175.1. Taxonomy (NCBI): domain Eukaryota; kingdom Fungi; phylum Ascomycota; class Sordariomycetes; order Sordariales; family Sordariaceae; genus Neurospora; species Neurospora tetrasperma. The sequence goes on from NW_009799101.1 coordinate 1,066,406, forward strand.
CTGGCTTTCGCCGCTTTTGACTTTGGGCGAGGCATCTTGAGGTCGGCTAGATTTGAAGATGCTAGGGCGAAGGGGTGGAAAGTCAATCCTGGCGCATAAAGGATGGAAGACTTCGTTGCGACTTTGACGCCCCCAAATTTTCGTGAACTTTTTAGTGGGGCCCTTTTCGAAGTCCAGTCCCCGGGCTACAGCTGGTGGTACGTATAGTCCAATTTGCCTGCCACGAGATTGCGCACGGTTCACAAAGGCATATATATGTGGCTATGAATCTTGGCATGGAGGGGAAGTTGGAGTCCCACTCACAGCGCAAGCGAGGGGGGACATCGAGGACATGCGACGCCTGCCCGTGGCCCGATGCCTGCTGGATCCCGGCGAGCCTGGCTTTCCGACTGGAAGGGAACTGAACAAGCTCCATCCATTCACTCTCATTGCTGCCGTCTACCTATCACGTCACACTCCGATTCCCAACCCATCAACGATCCTCCATCTTCAAACATCTTTTGTCTTCCAACAGGCAGCCGCCCAACGTCCTCCCTTCCACAACTGCTCTGTCGCTGTCGCATTATCAAAGATAGCCGTTCTTGTTATTGTTCCTCGCTGTAGTTGCTCGCTGCCGCAAGCCCCGCCGTTTCCACAACCCATTAACCCAGATATATAGCAACATCACAACAATGGCCGATACGAACGCGCCCAAGCCGAGCAGCAGCGTCAAGCTGGTGCTTCTAGGTGAAGCTGCTGTCGGAAAGGTGCGCAGTTTTCTGCTCCAAAACCACCATGCTCGAGAAACACATGCCTAACACAAATCGTTCCACAGTCGTCGCTCGTCCTCCGATTCGTCAACAATGACTTCCAAGAGAACAAGGAGCCCACGATAGGAGGTTAGTTCCTGAAGTCATGACAACTTTCTTTGCACCAGTCTAGCTGACACTTTTTTGCAGCCGCCTTCCTAACCCAGAAGTGCAACCTGCCCACGAGGACGATCAAGTTCGAGATTTGGGATACAGCAGGCCAGGAGCGCTTCGCCTCTCTAGCGCCCATGTACTACCGCAACGCCCAAGCCGCCCTTGTCGTTTACGACCTGACGAAACCTACTTCACTCATCAAGGCCAAGCACTGGGTCGCCGAGCTCCAGCGACAAGCGTCTCCCGGCATTGTTATCGCGCTCGTGGGCAACAAGTTGGATCTGACCAGCGACTCGGCCGGCTCTGCCGAGGTTTCCGGAGGTGGCGACGACAATGCGGAGGATTCGGGCGACGCACGCAAGATCTCGACGGACGAGGCCAAGGCATACGCCGAGGAGGAGGGTCTCTTGTTCTTTGAGACTTCGGCCAAGACCGGACATAACGTTACCGAGGTTTTTACAGCCATTGCGAACGCCATCCCCGAGACGTCGTTGAAGAGCGCGCGTGGGCCTGGTGCCTCGCATGCCGGTGTCAGCCGCACAGAAGAGCAGAGGGTCAACCTTAACGGGCCGCGGGATCTCGAGGCAAAGGAAGGTTGCGCCTGTTGAGGGACGATGGACGGATGGATGGATGGATGAAGGGAAGGAGGGATTTGGAGAAGATATTGAACGGACGGTGCGGATATCCACCAGGAGGGGCTGCGGAGGGGGATACTGATGAGAATAAGGGCGTCCATCTTCCGGTTGACGAACAACAGAGCTTTGCATTTTACAGACGGGTTAACGGAGTGGGTGGTCACATTGGGCGGGTTCATACGGAGTATACTTGTTTTCTTCTTTCGATCTACCAATTTCTCTTTCTTATCATCGAAGCACGATATACAGACCCAGCAGTAACAGGCTAATGGAGTTTTTGCCACATATCCTCACCTTGGAGCGGGCGGTTCGATGCCTGTTGGTCAAGTTTGCTGGTATCCTTAATTTTTCCATACTCACATACTATGATAAGTCACATCATGAATACAAGACGGAACACGGAAACCTTGTTGGACCTGTTACGAATCCGAGCCTTATGGTCCTGGCATGCCGAGTATGACTGATTTTATTGATAAGGTTAACTAAATCAACACGGTTGGGTGAAGAGTAAGTGCCTACCTTCACTGCGCCTAAACCCATCATCACCAATACATGGGAATTGCGTGAATGGCTTCACCACATGCTGCGGCCTACTTGTAATAAACCAAGTGTTCAACTCGTTTGATCTTGTAAACGACCTTGTCGTTCTCTTGGTCAATAGCCTCGGCTACTGCTACATGCCATTGTGCTGGCCACGGCCTCGAGACTGCGCCCGGGCTACACTCATGCTCAATGCCAGCTGCGAGGCAAGATACTTACTTATTCTACTAGTACACTACATCGTCATGGAAAGTGGTCCGTACCTTCTATAATAGCCCAAATACCTAGTTCCCACCTACTATCGAACCTGCCTAAGCGGTTAGTGGGGCGTTAGACAGTGGAGGCACGTGCGCCAAGACCCGCCAAAAAATCGCATCCCGCCCCAATTCGGTTTGAGCGCCGAGAAAACGCGACACACCACCAGTCACTTCCACTTCAGTTCGACTTGTAGACTGCAACTGCAACTTGCAGCAGCAGCAGCAGCACGATTCTCACCTCACCTCACGGATTGGCCTTTTGGGCAGAACGGCCTCGAAACTGTACTCTGTGCGTATTGAGAGACATTTGCGCCTCGTCAACCTTTGAGGCCCCTCATCAAGCCTGCGTGGGCTCGGCAACGTGAGCTCCGGCTTGCATTTTTTTTTCGCAACAAGCAACACCACCGAGCAGCATTTGATACGAGAGACATCGCGAATCACATCACTCAGCGATATTTCATACCTTCCTTCGAAGACAGGACGCCAACGAGCGCCTCTCCATGTTCTTGGACTCTTCATTCCTACACCTCCTCTGTCTCTAGGAGGCCGGTTGCGCCTAGGTTGTTGAAGTGCAGGAAATCGCAATGGCGGCCGCGATATCAGAAGAGGCTCTCGCCGAGGTCATCAGGTTCGTCTCTCCTACCCCGCCATCTCCCACTATTCAGGATACACCCTGGTGGCAGGTATGCTAACGACTACAATAGAACTCTGAGCCCAGAAGACATCCCGGCGAAACTGAAATGCGCCATCTGCAGTAGATTGGCTGCGAATGCCTTCAGGTTGCCCTGCTGCGAACAAACCATTTGCGAAGACTGCCGGTCAACACTACCTACCTCTTGCCCCGTATGCGAACACTCGCCGCTATCGGCCGAAGACGCCAAACCGCACAAGTCTCTACGGACCACTATCAGAGTCTTCCTCAAGACTTATTTAAAAAAGCAGCAAGACGCACGCGCCAAGGAGTCAGCCCCTCCTACCCCCATTGAATCGACGCCAGTGTCTACCACGGCACCACAGCTACCTTTGCCTAGCGATTCAGCGCCTGAGGAACAAGCCCCCGCACCAGAGCAGCAGCAGCAGCAGCAGCAGCAGCAGCCAGAAGAGCCTGCGCCGGCGGCTGATGAGCAAGGTGCCGGAGGCGAACATGCAGGAGCCGAGGGTCAAGCGGGAGAAGAAGCTCCCAAGGTAGAAGGTGCTGACTCGGCGGACCACGAAGCCGACCAAGATGTAAGCGAAATCGGTCAGATATTGCTGGCCATGACCACGGGTCACTGACCAGATGACAGGCTACCGAAAACCCTACCGAAAATGCTGCCGAGGAAGAAGCAGCCGACGGAACGCCTGCCGAAGCGGAGGGCGACGCGGCCGAAAATCCCCAAGAGACAAAGGACGGCGAAGAGAATGAAGAAAACGCCGAGGGCGATGATGTACAGCCAAAGCCCGCTGGAGGATTTGGATTCGGGATGAACGGCTTCCCCATGAACTTTGGCGGTGGCTTCGACCAAATGCAAATGATGATGGCCATGCAGAATGGCTTTCCAATGATGGGTGAGTCCGCCCCGTTATGTGTTCCTCTTTTCCAAAACACACCAGATAACTAACCACCCACGACACAGGTATGCCAGGCATGAACATGGATCCGATGAGCGCGATGCAGCAAATGTACATGAACGGGGGTTTTTCTGGCATGGGCATGAGCGGCATGAACATGGGAATGGGAGGATTTAGCGGCGCAGGCGGCAATGAATCGAATAATAACTGGAACGGGCAGCAGTCATCATGGAATGTCGGCCAAGATAATTTCAATCATCCAAATGCTTCTGGCATGGGCAATGGTGATTATGGCTCGTTTAACTCTGGCTCCTTCCAACAAGGCAACTTCAATTCAGGTAATTATGGCAACGGCCAGTTCAATGACTATCGCCGGGGTGGATACGGATTCCGTGGCGGTAGAGGACGTGGCCGGGGAGGCTACGGTTACGGTGGCGGCTATGGCGGCCGTGGCGGCTACAACAACGGCTACGGCAACATGGGCGGCATGAACGGTCCGATGGGCATGGGCGGCAACTATGGGGGAGACCAGAACTACCCGAACCAACAGTACGGGGCAGGCATGGGTGGCTCCATGCACAACGGCGGTTTCCCTGGCGGCAGCGTCAGTGGCGCTTCCCAAGATGGCAACAACGAGAACAAAGGCGAGGGTGCTGCAAGTGCTGACCCGAACGTGGACGAGTTTGGCCGCTCGTTGCGCGAAGACACTGGAAAGAAGGAGACCGAAGATGGCGACGCTGCTGCTGAACAAGATGCTCAAGGGGCTGACAGTGAAGCGAAACCTCCTGCCACTGCTGAGACTGATGGTGATGCCGAGAATGCCACCGCCGCACCCAACGGCGATGCCACAAACCCCGATGCCGGCGCCGAAGGTGATGAAGGATACGCTCACAATGGCTACATGAACGGCGACCCTGAAGGCATGTACCCCGGTGATGGCCCCGGCTTTATGGGACCTGGCGGTTTCGGCGGCAGCATGGGCTTCACCAACGGCTGGAACGGTCCGGGAGGATTTGGCATGAGTATGGGAGGTGATGGTTACGGAGCCATGGGTGGCATGATGCCCCTTGGACCTCCCCAGCCCCCGCCCGTCAACCCAGATGTGCCCGCCAATGCGCCCAAGGGTCCCAAGGCCATGCTAAGAGGACTTCCCAACACCAGTATCAAACATCTCCAAGCTAGAGGCTGGGTAGATAATGAGAACAAGGCGCAAACACCAAACTCCTTTGGTCACGGCGGCCCTGGTTCGTCCCATCATGGATCGCGGTTTGCCAGTCCCTCCGCGACCGCCGACCGAGGCCGGTCTAGGTCCCGAGATAGGGATGATGACTACCACGGCGGAAGAGATGACAGGGATAGGGACTACTACCACCGTGAGCGTTCAGATAGGGACAGAGAGCGTGAACGCCGAGATCGTCGTGAACGATCATATTCCCCCGGTGCCGATGAGCGCAAGGAACACCGTGACCGACGCAGAGAAAGACGTCAGCGCTCCGCTAGTCCCGGTGGCGCTGACGCCGCTCATGGCGCCGAAGGAACCAACAACGATGGCGACGATCAACAGCATGGCCACTCCAGCAGCAGCAGGAGACACAGGAGGAAGCACACCTCCACCACCGTAGCCGACGAAGAAGGCGGCAACCAGGAACGTTCCCGGTCCGCATCCCCTCCCGCCTCCGGTGTCGCCGGCGAAGAGTCATCCCGCCGGTCCCACCGCAGCAGCCGTAAGGAGCGTGACTCGGAGAAGCGCCGCGACCGTTCAGACCGCGATAAGGAGCGCGACAGAGAGCGTGAGTCCCGTTCCGACCGCAAGGAGCGCAAGGAAGGCCACAGCAGCAGCAGCCGTCGCGACCGTGACCGTTCCGACCGGGACAACAGAGACAGCGGAGGTCGCAGCCACCGTGACGATCGTGACCGGGATCGCGGCGACCGGGACCGAGACCGCGACCGCGACCGTTCCGACCGCAAAGACCGTAAGGAAGGAAGCGGTCACGGCAGCAGCAGCCGTCGCGATCGTGACCGTGGCGATCGAGGAGACCGTGACAGAGATAGGGACCGCAGTCACAGAGATGAGCGTGATCGTGATCGCGACAGGGACAGGGAGAGAGATAGGGATCGCTCGGATAGACACCGCTCGTCCAAGAAGTCTTCTTCTTCCAACAACCACGATGCCGATGCTGCGGACGCCCACCTCGACCGACGCTCCTCCCTTGCTTCTAACAATGCCGCCACTGGCCCAGGACCAGCAGCCAACGGCTCTCTAGACCCGCATGCCGCCGAGCGTGCTGCTCGTGATCGCGAGCGTCTGCTTAAGGAGACGAGACGGATGGCTAGTCTTGCGTCGAGCTTTAGTCTGGCGGGTAGCAAGCGAAGTCGGGAAAGCCGGGGCGGCGGCGGCGACAAGGACGAAGAGCGGGAGTCGAAGAGCAGAAGAAAAGAAAGTGGAAGGACGGCTAGGGGAAGAGGAGAAGTGGTCGCCATCTCGATGGAGGATGAAGAGGAAAGGATGAGGAGGCTGGAGGCGGAAAGGGAGGCGGCGAGGTATGATGATTAGAAGTCTACCGGGCCGTCTTTGCGAGAGGAACAACAGGGAGGTCAGGGAGGTCAGGAGCTGGGACGACGCGGGCCGAGGTTCAAGATTGGGAGGTTTGAGGGAGAGCAAAGTGACAGCCAAAGACCCAGGAAGAGAGAGAAAGAAAGAAAGTGGAGAGGCGATCCTGGTAAGGAGACGAGGAGGGCATTGTGGAGGGCGTGGCGGAGGGCAAGATAACCAAGAGTGAAAGCGAACCACTAGTGTGACTGGGTGGTAGCATTTCAAAAAATTGGCTGGTTTTTCTTGAAGCAGTGAGAAATGAAAAGAGAGAGAAAGGCGGCAGCGAAGAATTGCAAGTAAAAAAGTACAACGAACTATCAAAAAGAAAGCCAAAGGGGCGAGCGGCTTCTGAATGTTTTGCGTGTTGTGTTTTGTCTTGCTGGCTGACCGTTTCTTGTTTCCTGCGTTGCTTTTATTGTTGGTGTGATTCTCCGCTATGGCGCCGTTGTTGTCGTTGATCTGTGGAACTTTGTGTCGAAAACAAATATGAAAAAGGGGCGTAAGTTGAGTTGATGGACTTGGGTTGATTCGGTCGAAGCGATGATTATCGTGTACAACACCACAAAAGCGTCCTTACTTGTATTTGTCATTCAACTACATAGGTACCTAGCTTTCAGGAGGACGGAGGGCATATTCTCTGTTCTGTGAGAGAAACGGGAAGACAGAAAGACACACAGAAGGGAAGCAGTTGTACATACCAACGAGTTTGTGCGTGGATATGGTAGATGGGGATCGTCGAGTCGGGAGGTTTGCATGTTATCGTTGTTATCGTAGGTGTCTACGGCTGTACAAAACAAGTACATAGATGGTAGTAGGGTCAGTAGATGCGTTTGGTAATTGTACTTATACATGAATATGAGCATAACGTCAAAGAAGCCCGCTGTTACGGTGTATTATTCGAGTGTCTTGTCAGGTAGGTGGCTTTTGGATGGGTGTCCAAGTAATATCCATGTGGCTTTTATATTGGGTTAGACTCTTGAACCTTATTCAGGTCCCAGTTCCTTTCTCACATTACAGTAACTTGATAAGCCCTCTGTTTTTAATAGACAATCACATACGACCATACCCA